>NC_057730.1:57025112-57027342 GCF_004010195.1 Chiloscyllium plagiosum | reverse complement strand
GTGATTCTGTGTGAAACCAGATTTGGAACAACAGAATCTGGGAAGTTTGACAACGTGTTTATTTACACAACAGCATATTACACAACAGCAAATAAAGAGTTATGACATCATTCTTAACGTTACATGCTACATGCCAGATGGAAAACTGAGTATTTCTCTGAATCACTGAAAATGTTCTTCACAGATATTGACATCAGGTGTGAGGAATGGCGCTTTCGGAACGAATGGTGTGTAACCCCGTGATCAATGCCGTCTCTTCCTGTGTGGCAGTTCCATGAGCACTGCAATTTGCTGTGCTTCCAGTCAAGTAGATGCTAACATATATTACGTAAAACATTGCGAAGCTAGTACAGAGGAGATGATATGCTTGTGAACGTTTGAATGCCCGTACCCCATCTCTGTTGGTCTGCTGTTGCTGGGAGCCATTTCTTACTGAAACCCCTGTCATTGTGCTGCAACAAGAGGAGTTGGAGTCTCCAGGTAAATAGTGCGGTGAGGAAGGCATATGGCGTACTGGCTTTTATTGGTAGAGGAATTGAGTTCGGGAGTCCTGAGGTCATGATGCAGTTGTATAAGACTCTGGTGCGGCCGCATCTGGAATATTGTGTGCAGTTTTGGTCGCCATACTATAGGAAGGATGTGGAGGCACTGGAACGGGTGCAGAGGAGGTTTACCAGGATGTTGCCTGGTATGGAAGGAAGATCGTATGCGGAAAGACTGAGACACTTGGGGCTGTTTTCATTAGAGAAAAGAAGGTTTAGGGGTGACTTGATTGAGGTGTACAAGATGATTAGGGGGTTAGATAGGGTTGACAGTGTGAACCTTTTCCCGCGTATGGAGTCGGGTATTACAAGGGGGCATAGCTTTAAATTAAGGGGGGGGGGTAGATATAGGACTGAAGTTAGGGGTAGGTTCTTCACTCAGCGAGTCGTAAGTTCATGGAATGCCCTGCCAGTAGCAGTGGTGGACTCTCCCTCTTTATGGGCATTTAAGCGGGCATTGGATAGGTATATGGAGGATAGTGGGTTAGTATAGGTTAGGTGGGCTTGGATCGGCACAACATCGAGGGCCAAAGGGCCTGTACTGCGCTGTATTCTTCTATGTTCTATGTTCTAACCTACTCGACCTCTCTTCATAGCTAGCACCTTCCATACCAGGCAACATCCTTGTAAATCTTCTCTGCACCCTCTCCAAAGTGTCCATGTCCTTTTGGTAATGGGGGCGACCAGAACTGTACACAGTATTCTAAATGCGGCCAAACTAATGTCTTGTACAATTTTAACATGACCTGCCAGCTCTTATACTCAATACCCCGGCCGATGAAGGCGAGCATACTATATGCCTTCTTAACCACTCTATCCACCTTTGCAGCAACCTTCAGAGTACAATGGACCTGCACTCCCAGATCTCTCTGCTCGTCAACTTTTCTCATGGCTCTTCCGTTCACTGTATAATTCGCTCTAGAATTAGACTTCCCAAAATGCATCGCCTCACATTTGTCTGGACTGAACTCCATCTGCCACTTCTCCACCCAACTCTCCAGTCTATCTATCCTCCTGTATTCTCTGACAGTCCTTTATGCTTTCTGCTACTCCACCAACCTTCGTGTCATCTGCAAGCTTGCTGATCATACCAACAGTGCCCTCTTCCAGATCATTTATGTATATCACAAACAACAGTGGCCCCAACACTGACCTCTGTGGAACTCCACTGGTCACCTTTCTCCATTTCGAGAAACTCCCTTCAATTACTACTGTCTCCTGTTGCTCAACCAGTTCTTTATTCACCTAGCTGGAACACTCTGCACACCATGTGACCTCACTTCTCTTTAGTTTACCATGGGGAACTTGATCAAATGCCTTACTAAAGTCCATGTATATGACATCAACAGCCCTTCATCTATCCACTTGGTTACTTCCTCAAAGAACTCTATTAAGTTGGTAATGCACGATCTCCCCCGCACAAAAGCATGTTGCTTATCACTGATAAGCCCATTCTTTTCTAAACATAAATAGATCCTATCCCTCAGTTGAAACTTTATTGCTGGAACAGCACAGCAGGTCAGGCAGCATCCAGGGAACAGGAGATTCGACGTTTTGGGCACAGGCCCTTCTTCAGGAATGAGCAGAGAGTGTTCAGCAGGAGAAGATAAAAGGTAGGGAGGAGGGACTTGGAGGAGGGGAGTTGGAAATGTGATAGGTGGAAAGAGGCCAAGGTGAGGGTGATAGGT
>NC_057730.1:56987843-57024318 GCF_004010195.1 Chiloscyllium plagiosum | reverse complement strand
CAGGAGAAAGTGAGGTCTGCAGATTCAGCTCTGATCTCCAGCACCTGTTCCCTGGATGCTGCCTGACCTGCTGCGCTTTTCCAGCAACACATTTTCAGCTCTGATCTCCAGCCTCTGACCTATCACCCTCACCTTGACCTCTTTCCACCTATCACATTTCCAACTCCCCTCCTCCAAGTCCCTCCTCCCTACCTTTTATCTTCTCCTGCTGAACACTCTCTGCTCATTCCTGAAGAAGGGCCTGTGCCCGAAACGTCGAATCTCCTGTTCCCTGGATGCTGCCTGACCTGCTGTGCTGTTCCAGCAATAAAGTTTCAACTTTGATCTCCAGCATCTGCAGACCTCACTTTCTCCTATCCCTCAGTACCTTGTCCAGCAACTTTCCCACCACTGACGTCAGGCTCACTGGTCTGTAGTTACCTGGAATATCCCTGCTACCTTTCTTGTACAGGGGGACAACATGGGCAACCCTCTGGCATCTCACCTGTATTTACAGATGCCCCAAAGACATGTCAGGACCCCAGCTATTTTCCCTCTCGCCTCTCATCAACGTGGGATAGATCCCATCCTGTCCTGGGGATGTATCCACCTTCAATAACCTCTAGCTTACCTGACACATCTTCCCTACTTATGTCGAAGTGATCCAGACTAATCAAACCTCTATCTCTAATCTCAACATTCATCATGTCCCTCTCCTCAGTAATCATTCAGAATCTCACCCATTTTCTCAGGTTCGACACACAGCCTGCCTTCCTTATCGCTTAGTGGACCAATCCTTTCTCTAGTTACCTGCTTGCTTCTAATAGAAGAATAAAATGCTCTGGGATTCTACTCGCTAAAGCTATTTCATGACCCCTTTTAGCCTGCTTGATTCCTCATTTAAGATTGGTCCTACTCTTCTGATATTCTTCCAGGGCCCGTTCTGTTCTTAGCTGCCTGGACCTTACGTACGCTTCCCTTGTCCTCTTGGCTAGACGTACGATTTCTCCTGTCATCCACGGTTCATGAATCTTGGCCTTGCTATCCTTTGCCTTCAATGGGGTATACCTATCCTGCAGTATCTGCAACCTATCTTTAAAAGCCTCCCACATCTCAAATGTGGACTTCCCTTCAAATAGCTGGCCTGGCTCGTTCCCCAGGTCCAATATGGCCCCTTCCCTCATTGGATTATTGACATACTGCTCTAGAAAACTCTCCTGGATGCTTCTTACAAATTTTACCCCATCCAGACTTCTGACACTAATTGTATCCCAGCCAATGTTGGGAAAATTAAAATCTCCCATAACTACCCTATTGCCTCTGCATTTTTCCATAATCTGTTTACCTATTTGTTCTTCTACCTCACGCTCACTGTTGGGAGGTCTGTAATACAGCCCTAACAATGTAACTGCACCTTTCTTATTTCCTAGCTCCACTATTCAAGCCCTCCATAGTGTCCTCCTTTAGCACAGTCGTGATATCATCCCTGAGTAGCAATGCAACTCCAACCCCCCCCCCCCCCACCTTCTTCCTTGGACTTGCTTCCCTGTCCTGTCTGAAGTGTCTATATCCTGGAACATTTAGTTGCTAATCATGCCCTTCCTTTAACCAAGTCTCTGTGATTGCAATAACATCATATTCCCAGGTGCCAATCCAAGACTTAAGTTCACCTGCCTTACCTATTATTTTCCTCGCATTAAAGTAGATGCACTTCAGGCAACCAGTTCTTTTGCCATCACTCCTACCATAAATAACGGATCTGCAATTGGTTTTCTGCTGAGAACCACTTTGCCCCCAAGAAAGCACTGTTCTTCAGAGTAGCACTAATATTTGGTTATCGGAGAGCTGTATGAGGCTACGATGAGAGCAAACTGCCAGTTCAACTCTTTCAGAACATCCTGACTCCTTTTCACAATCCAGCAAAGTTTTTTTAGGAACGCACATAAAATTTCTTTGAGACATGGGCTGTGGATGCCATGATTTTTATGTGCATCAGGTCATTGCATGGGCATGTGTGATGATGGGTTGTGTTTTACATACATAAAACAAAAAATTGGGGCTTGAATTTTAACCTCTGTTTAATCCCTTGCAGAATCTGATTGGAGATCATTTAAAATAACTTGAATTTTGAGAGAGTTATCTTGCACAGTATGCCAAGTTTAAGTTGAACCAAAAAATGCTTAAATTGTGAACGATGACATTACAGTGTGAGATCCCTTTGTTAGAGAGATCCGTTCTATTTTCGTTTTCCCTGAATTAACTGATGTCATGGAGTCATAGAGATGTACAGCATGGAAACAGACCCTTCGGTCCAACTCGTCCATTTCGACCAGATATCCCAACCCAATCTAGTCCCACCTGCCAGTACCCGGCCCATATCCCTCCAAACCCTTCCTATTCATATACCCATCCAAATGCCTTTTCAGTGTTGCAATTGTACCAGCCTCCACCACTTCCTCTGGCAGCTCATTCCATACACATACCACCCTCTGTGTGAAAACGTTGCCCCTTAGGTCTCTCTTATATCTTTCCCCTCTAACCCTAAACCTATGCCCTCTAGTTCTGGACTCTCTGACCCCAGTGAAAAGACTTTGTCTATTTATCCTATCCATGCCCCTCATAATTTTGTAAACCTCTATAAGGTCACCCCGCAGTCTCCGACGTTCCAGCGAAAACTGCCCCAGCCTGTTCAGCCTCTCCCTATAGCTCAAATCCTCCAACCCTGGCAACATCCTTGTAAATCTTTTCTGAACCCTTTCAAGTTTCACAACATCTTTCCGATAGGAAGGAGACCAGAATTGTGCACGATATTCCAACAGTGGCCTAACCAATGTCCTGTCCGCAACATGACCTCCCAACTCTTGTACTCAATACTCTGACCAATAAAGGAAAGCATACCAAACGCCTTCTTCACTATCCTATCTATCTGCGAATCCACTTTCAAGGAGCTATGAACCTGCACTCCAAGGTCTCTTTGTTCAGCAACACTCCCTCGGACCTTACACTTAAGTGTATGAGTCCTGCTTTGATTTGCTTTCCCAAAATGCAGCACCTCACATTTATCTGAATTAAACTCCATCTACCACTTCACAACCCATTGGCCCATCTGGTCAAGATCCTGTTGTAATCTGAGGTAACACTTTTCACTGTCCACTCTCCAATATTGGTGTCATCTGCAAACTTACTAACTGTACGTCTTATGCTCGCATCCAAATCATGCAGCATCAGCAAAAGTAAGCCCTACATTGGTTGTAAGTTACTGGGTGTGGAGACAGGAGGAGCAGTTCTGGAAGCTCAGGATGTAACAACTGCAAGTCATTACACCAATGCCCCGACTCTCAATTGCAACCACCCCTTGACCAACCTCTTGTCCCCCCAAACCCCAACCTTTTGATTCTTTCTCTTCACTCCACCACCACCCCACTTTAAACTTCTATTGTTTGATCCCCAGTTTATCTCCCAACTTTCTTGGCATCATTCCTTCTCTGACCTGATCCTTGTGCCCTACCTCCTAAGAATTATTGGGCTTTGAAAGATTGCTAATAATATCCATTCATTAATGTATTGAACATATTTAGGGTTCAGTCACCAATCTTGTAACATTGGGCAACCAATTATTGATACTTACCCTTTGAGAAATATGACAAAGAGACAAGTGTGTGATTGTCAAAGGCAAAGAGGGGGTTTCTTAAAGCTGACATTTTGTTAATCATTTGAAATATTCAGACAGCAGGGTGCCCTCTATGCTCCCAAGAGAATTGAGAATTTTTGAAGGTAATGTTATAGATAAGCCTAAGATTTCTGTAAGGCGTAGGAACAGAAATAGGCCATTCAACCCATTAAGCTAGCTTCACTATTTTATGCAATCCTCTATTTCTGCCAAAGTATGTAACCTTGCATTTTCACGTTGTGTTCCAACTGTATTATGGGATGATGGTGGCTGAGTAGGACTCCTGTGCTGCAGCTCATCTGCTCCTACTGCTTTTCTTCTTATTTCTTGTCCTGAGCTTGGGCGGCATTGGTGTGGAACCTCAGCACGGACTCAAAGATGCCGTTTGTAGACCTTGTGGCGAAATTGAGCTTTTACTTAGCTGGGTGTGTGCATGGGAGCTACTATCAGAATCGGCAGCTGATACAACAGCGGAGGTGATGTCAGTGAAGTAGACCCCCAGCAGTGAAAAATAGTGCTTGACATCAACGTTTGGTTCGGTCCGGTGTCGCCAGTGTCAAGGTGGTGGAGAAGGGATGGCGATAAGTCTTAGGACTGAATAATTATGTTTTTGTTCTTCAAACTGTGAGATGTCTCTGGATTGTGGCAACGATGAAAATGTTTTTCACTATTTTGCCATTTTTCCAACTAAGATACATGACAGAAACAAATCATTCACTGGACAAATCTATGTGCAGTCACCCGACCTTTCTATATACTGGATGTAGGTTTGCTCACTGAGCTGGAAGGTTCGTTTTCAGACGTTTCGTCACCATACTAGGTAACAGCTCAGTGAGCAAACCTACATCCAGAACCACAACCTGAGCTACAAATCTTCTCAAAACCTTCTATATACTGTCTGTCCAGACTCAGATCCTCACTACCTACATTACAGCTGCTGTGATCTTACCACTTTGCCAGTCACTCTAAATCTGTTCTCAATCCTTTTGCCAGTGGGAATAGTTTCATTTTCTACTCAATCCAGATCCCTCATGATCTTTAAAACCTTTATCACACTTCCATTTGATCTTTACCTTCCAAAGAAACAGCCACAATCTCTGTCCTACTCTCATAACTAACCTTTCTCCTGATTGGAGGTATTCTTTGTCAACCTCAAACTCTCTCTAGTGTGTTCGCACCCTGAAAAGTGGTGTCCACAACTGTACCCAGTACTCCAGTCGAGGGGGCTTCATTAGTGTTTTATGCAAATTCAGCACCACCTTGCTCTTGGTACTTACTGCTTTACATCTCTATTCGCCACACTCAAATCTTGACAGACCCACAGATAATAAAATTGCCAGCTGGAGTCTGGTATGTCTGCAGCTACAGTCCAGTTTTTATGTGGGGGTTCAATTTTTTTTATTTTGGATGTTTAAGTGAGTTAGATATCAGTTGCAACAGAGCGCAGTTATTGTGGAGTAAGGACAGCTTGCAGTGCCTGTGTTTTAGGTAGGCAGTTCAGAAGTGAATATAAAATAAATCTGCATCAAGATGTTTAAAATTTGGAACATTGAAAAATTCCCGTGATGAATATATTTTCTGCACCAAGCACATTAGAGACAGATGTCCTTTTTAGTACTTGTGGTTTATTTCCATTTAGATGGTCCCCTATCCTGTAAACATGGTTCTGTAATGAGAATATATCCTAGAACGTCATTTTCTCTGCTAATTGTTTTAATGTATCCATTTTCATTCAGGCAATCATAATACAACCAATAGTGAGAACAAAACATCTGTCCCATTACAGACTGAATCATCATTGTCGAAAATTGACTTTATATTATTCTTTGTACTTCAACATATCTCCCCACGTCAGGATATTTAATAGCTTGTCATCCGAAATGCCATCGACTCCATAAATGAATATTCAAAATTAGACTTTAATTGTTCAGAGAAGAGAGAAGTTGCTGTAAATTAGCAAGAATAATTCTGTGCTTTTGTTCCTGCAGATTTTAATTATGAAGTAATTGTCTGGAATATTGCACAATGTGTTTCTTTAATATCTAATTTTACAAGCCACTTGGCAAATTTATATTTTCCCTTTGTGCAGAATTTTCATTTAAAAAACAAATAAGCAATACTTTTTATTCTCCCTTTTGTTAGTATCAAATGTTTCTCATTTGCAGTCTTTGGAGTGAGGTATTTGTGTGTAACTGGCATGCTGTTTGTTTAGTAATGTAAACTGTTTCCTAATACGTTCATGCAAATAGGGATTCAAATCCATATTTCTCTTAAAAATCGACCTGTTCAGACATGTTATGACACCTCTGGAGTAGATGCTACTTGAACCTGGGTCTGCTGACCCAGAGGTAGAGACACTATCACTGTGCCACAAAGACTATGATGCTGAAAATGTTGAATCTACACCCAGGGAGAAACTACCCCATTGAACATTAAGGCTATTTTGGACAGCATTTCACAATGATAACACTATGACCAAAAGAAATAGGAACAGGAGTAAGCCAAGATTAGAGTGGTGCTGGAAAAACACAACAGGTCAGGCAATGTCCGAGGAGCAGGAAAATCAACGTTTTGAGTCTAAACTTGACTCTAATCTCTAGCACCTGCAGTCCTCACTTTCGCCCACAGAAGTAAGCCATTCAGTCCCTTGAGTCGGCTCCACCATTCAAAGGATTGTGGCTGATCCAACATTCCTCATGTCCAATTTCCTGCCCTTTCCCTGTAACCCTTGATTCCCAACTGATAAGAATCTATCTCAGCCTTAAACCTACACCACGTCGTCCATCTCAGGACGAGATTCCATGGTTGTCTCTGCAGGAAATATCCCAGCTGGCCTCTAGCATACATTTGGCTTCAGGATGGTTGGCCTCATTCTCATTCCTGGCATCTTGCCCAGCCGAAGACTGTTTATGAGCAAGGCAGTTGGCGATTGTGGCTTCTGTCAGCATCCTCCATGCCACCTTCACATGAAGATGGTTTGTTTTGGATTGTACTCCTTATTGAGGGCCTTTAAACCTGAGAAGTCAGCTACCATCAGCATTGGTATTGAGCACTCTAAATCATCCAGCCCTCAGTCCATTGGCTAGAAGTTGGTGATGGTGCTGGGAAGCAGGGTGCAGTTGTCTGCAATGATGACCACCTTCCTTTTTTTTCCATTGATACGGCTTCTCCATTTCCCTGATCCATGACTCAGAAATGCTGGCGTTTAGCCAGGTTGAGTTAGTCTGAGTGGCTGCTAATATTTTCACATTCACACATTGATGTATGACTCCTTCTACATCCCTATTACCAGAAGCAGCAGCGTTCCTATGTCTGCCATTTCAGTGTGGCACAATGAGACGTGCCTTGCTTCATGCTCTTTTGTTTTATTTTGTCATGGGACATGGACCTTGCTGGCTGAATTTATTGCCTGTCCCTAATTGCCACTTGAGAAGATGGTGAGCTGCCTTCCATGTGCTGTGGATAGACCCACAATGTTCTTAGGGAGATATCTGTCCTTGCCCCTGTTCAGTAACATCAGTGCAATGTTAAATTTCAGTGTCTGTTCCTTCCTGGATGTTGTCAGTTATCTGTTGGGAGTAATAATTGTATTGACTCAGATGGACCCTCTCAAGTTGACCTTCCTGTACTTTCAGAAGGAGGAGGAGGAAACAAAAAGCATCATCCTAATGGATCGTATGGATGGCCTGTAACAATGAAAAGTTATTTTAGCATAAAGCATATGGAAACCTCCTGATTTTGTATTAACTCACAGATATATAGGGGCTGTTTGCCAATAATCAGAAGCCTGTACCCGTTGTGAAATTGGCTGTACTGACTATTCAGTTTGGCAATGTGTGTGAAGGCTCTAAATTATTTGGTGATTACAAATATTAACTCCATTAAATTCATGTCACTCTATGGAAACACACCATGTATCATTATTTGAAATAATGAGCTGGATTGGAAATAATGTACACAGTGGTCCCAAAGAGCTTATTCTGTAAAAACAATCTTCCCTTTAAAGAAGGTGCCCATTACTTTTCACTTTTCATGCAAAAGCATTATTCAACAAATTCATGAACAAAATAGTTGAAATAGCAACATGTTCGGTTTAAAGAAAATTGGGCTGTTCTATTCATTTCATTTCCACCTTTCCCCCTTTGGTCTCAATAAAGCGATCCTTAATATTGCCATCAGAAACCAAAACACTTTCGGCAGATATTTTTGCATTTTACTTTTATCTCCACCCAATAAAATAGTTGACAATGTTGTTTGAACTTTTTCTTCATTCACTCATGGGATGCGGGTGTTGCTGGCTGGGCCCAGCATTTATTACCCGTCCCTAATTGCCTCCTGAGAAGGTGGGGGTGAGCTGCCTTCTTGAGCCGCTGCAGTCCGTGTGCTGTGGCTTAGACCCACAATGCCCTAAGGGAGTGAATTCCAGGAGTTTGACCCACCGACAGTGAAAGAATGGTGATATATTTCCAATTCAAAATGGTGAGTGGCTTGAAGGGGACCTTGCGAGGGTGATGTTCCCATGGATCTGCTGCCCTTGTCCTTCTAGGTGGAAGTGCTCATGGGTTTGGAAGGTGCTGTCTGAGGATCTTTGGTGATCTTGTACAGTGCATCTTGTACATGGTGCACACTGCTGCTACTGAGCTTCGGTAGTGGAGGGAGTAGATGCTTGTAGATGTGGTGCCAGTCAAGTGGGCTGCTTTTGTCCTAGATGATGTCAAACTTCTTGCGTGTTATTGGAGCTGCCCCCGTCCGGGCAAGCGAGGGTGATGGTGCACAGGCCTTGGGGAGTCAGTAGGTGAGTTACGCACTACAGTATTCCTACACTCTTATCAAAAGACTCAGTGAAGTTGTCAAAGATTATGGTCACAAATGTGAAGCATATTCATTTAACTCCCAGCAGGATATTTGAAGATGACATTGCTCAGCCTTCAGCCGCACCTTACACAGCTGAATGGCTTGACAAAACTAATGCCAAATCCACAGATTCCGTCTCAGTACACTGCTGGTGTAGGAAGTTGCACACTACACCTATACCACTCGACAAGTAATGGTTCTGAATGAGGGATCATGGGTGTGTGAGCGTTATTGCAATAAATCAAATTCCTGGTTTATGTTTTTTTTAATTCAATTTTTATAATGTTTACGAGTCGAAGATGGGATAAATGTGCGATCTGTGAGGTTTAGTGCACTTCAAAAGATTGGTGTCTTTTTGCTTAAAGAGGTTATTCATCTTTGTTTAACAACATTAAAATCGAGGACATTGTTTATTGCATGCAAGCTGTCCAACCCATTGATGTAATCATATCAAAGAAATAGGGTAAACAAAGGATACTTAACACTCAGGTTAAGATCAGGGTAAAGACAGCCTGGAGCATTCTAGGTCATCGTGGAGATAGGGTGAAGTTGAAGAAGGTTTTCTGGTATTAGTTTATTGGTGTGATTACCAGGAGAGACTAGCTGCATTTACAGTTTTAAGCATGGGTGTGGTTTCAGGCAGACAGCAAGTGCTGCTGTTAGCAGACACCAGGCCATCGGGCAGGACAAGACCCTGTAAGTCATTGATCATTGAGAATGAAGGTGAAGGAAGCCTACAGTCTCTGGGAGCTGAGAAGTACTCGAAGGGGCAGTGCTAATCTTATTGATGTTAGCAGTCCGAGGAAGAGCTGGAATTGTTGATGAGTAATGCTGGGATACAGTCAGAGAAATCCAGTGGCAGACAGCTATTGAAGCATTCCTAGCTGGAGCAGAATCCGAACGAATTCTGAAACTCTATCTTTGAGAGTGAAAAATTGGAATCCTTGTAAAGGAAACAAAGTTGTAATGACCGTGGCTGGACAGAAACATTGTGGAGGGTACCCGATACAGGCACCTCCCACCTTTATTTGGAGGAGGCTACATGCGCCCAGCACCTCCAGCAGTGGATGCCTAAGGATCACCCTGCCACCAACATGCCAACGCCTGGTTGGGTCCGATTGATCAGGGTGATCTAGACAAATCATTCCATTGGTGGATGGTGAAGACCCTTCCAAAAGGGTGCCAAGACTTTCAGGTATAAGAATGACCACACCACCACCCTCAAGGTGGTAACTTGACACCAATCACCAAAATGACAAGACACCCTGGGACCACCGGGAGAAGACCAGACAGTGGTCATCACGTGGATCAAGGCCAAGATCTAGTGTGGTGGAATATGAGTTATGGCATCCAGAGTTATGGCAAAGCACAAGATAGTTTATAGTGTAAATTGTTAGTTTATAATGTATTTTGTGTTAATTGTGTTAAATAGTTTTTAATGAGTCAACTCAGTTTTTTTGCTAGATATGAGTTAAAACACTGTAGCAGATGCAAACAGAAATTGCTGGAAAAGCTCAGCAGGTCTGGCAGCATCTGTGGATAGAAAGCAGAGTTAACATTTTGGGTTGAGTGACCCTTTCTCCGAGCCAAATCACAATGAATTGGTGACCAACATCTGTGAGTAGCTGAGAAATATGTGGGATCTGTTTTGGCTGTATTTGTTATTTGTTGTGCTCTTTGGGGTGTTTGACCACAGTTTGTCTTTTACCATATTTACCTCTTGGTAATTCCAGATGTTAGAGTATACACTGGAGTAGATTGCTTTACTTTTGTGACTGTGTATAGTAACATTTACTTGCTTGTTCAAAACCATGGAATCATGTGGCTTTATTCTCTTTGTAATCAGGATCTCAAATCTTGTCCACATTAATGAAAATGATGTCACAAGTCCCCAACTAGACCAGAGCAACATGTGCTGGTACTATCTGGGATCATAATAAAAGGGGTGCATAAAAACATTCAAACTGGAAGCTGCACTGGGCCATTTAGCACCTCGAGCCTGCCCCTGCATTCAGGTAAAAACAAGGACTACAGCTGCTAGAAACCAGATTCTAGATTAGAGTGGTCTGGAAAAGCACAGCAGGTCAGGCAGCATTCGAGGAGCAGGAAAATCGACATTTCGGGCAAAAGCCCTTCATCAGGAATAGAGCCTGAACTGCTGTGCTTTTCCAGCACCACTCTAATCTAGAACCTGCCCCTGCATTCATCAAGACCATGGATGGTCTGCTCCAGGTTTCAACTTCTCTTTGGTGTCAGTTCCTTATTCCTTTAAATACTTTTCAGAGGAAGGAGATGGACCTTTGAAAGTGAGCTAGTCTCCATGGCTCTCTGGAGCAGAGAATTTCAGGCATTCACTGCCCTCTGAGAGTCCCCTTATTCTGTAACAATGTCCCCATGTCAGAACCCTGTTAATTTGTTACCTGAAAACCACATATACAATGAAGAGGTCTTAGTGCTGAGAATGTTAATTGAGATGCAGTTTGAAGTTGGGTCAGGTGATATTGATAACAAGTGTTGGGGCTGGCTTTCATGTGACATCTGAGGTGGGGAATAAGGGCATTGGTGGGAGACCTGAAACATTTCTTTTTGTGGTTTTGGTTAATTTTATGTTCAATTGGATGAAGGAGCTCCCATTGCCTATGAACAGAATTTCTCTGTGGAGGAATTCATAAATAAAACTGTTTTTGAACTCTGTGGAAAGACCTACAGAAGCAAAGTGCACCTCCCCCCCCATTGCTTTGGAATTGCAAGACCACACTGAGTCAGTCAACAATGTGGCGGGGGGGGGGGGGGGAGGTGGGGGTCGGGCATGGTTAACAAGCAAAGCTGCAAGGGCTCAATGTAAAAGTTACTCCTACATCTGCATCTTTCCTAATTGTTGCTCAGCTGTCCCTGGCACCGCCAGCAGCTCTTCCTTTCTGTGATTCTCATTGACTTACTCAGGCCCCCGGAGGTGAAATCTGGAAATTGGAATCCTCCCAAAAATGTGTTCAGATGGTTGGCAAAGGCATAGAAAGGTCTATAGTGGGGCACGAGTGATGCAGGAGAGTGTGTGGCTGACTGAACTTCCCAGCATATACCCCGGGGGGACACCAGCTTACCAGTTACCTCCACCACTGAGGTTCAGGAATGATGACGACATCACTGCAGCAGGTCAAAGGAGGAGGAATGGACACACCACAAATTCAATCCGTGCAAAGGACAATCTGCAGCTAAAGGTCATAGCCAGATATAGTGTATAGATATCTGCCACCAACTCTGATTTTGCCCATTTATTGTTGACAGACTGCAGTCATACCTGGCACATGTGGTAACTTCAATGGAGGTGAGGCTGTGTTCTGCTTACATGTTACACGTGTACATGCTTAGCACATAGGATCCAGGCTAACTCGGCAAATTTGATCCAAAATTGGCTTAGCGACAGGAAACAGAGGGTGGCAGTAGGAGGCTGTTTGTGTGAGTGGAGCCCAGTGTTCAGTGAGGGTTCCTTATTGTTCATGATACATTGATATAAACAGTATAGATAAGAACGTGCTCGAGGTGATAAGTTTGCAGATGACATGCATAACCAGTCGAGTGGTTGATGCTGAGGAGGAAGGTGTTAAGTGACAGGGGGATGTAAACAGATTGGTCAGATGGAGAGATCAGTGGCAGATAGAATTTAACTCTAATCACTGAGATGATGCACTTTGGAATGAGGAACAAAACAAGGGGAGTACACAATGAATGGTAGGAAACTCAGAGGAGCAGAGGGATCTGGGATGTTTGTCCCTGAATGTGGCAGGACTGGGTCATTGAAAAGGCACAGGAGACACTAGCCTTTATGAGTCGTGGCATAGACGCTAAGAACAGGGAGGTGATGTTGGATCTGTACAGGACTGTGAGGCCACAGATGGAGGACTGTGCAGTTCTGGTCCCTACACTATCAGAAGGATGTGATTTGCACTGGAGGGGTGCAGGGGAGATTCACCAGGATGTTGCCCTGCGATGGAGCAGGTTAGCGATGAAGAGAGTTTGGGTAAGCTCAGGTTGTTTAGTTCAGAGCAGAGAAGATGTATAAGATTGAGGGAATAGACAGGGTTAATAGGAAGCAGCTGCTCCCTTGAACTGAAAGGTCAGTAAAAGGGGGCATCATTTTAAAGGCAGGAAGTTTAGAGGGACTTGAAAAGTGTTTACCCCCAGAGGGTGGGGGGAGGGGGGATTCTGGACTGCACTGCACTGGCTGGGAGGGATGTTGAGGTGGGAAACCTCACAATCTTTAAAAAGTACTTTGAGGAGTTGCAATGTCCATATCATTAAAAGATATAGACCAAGTTCTGGAAAATGGGACCAGTGTAGATTTAATGTAGCTTTGGCAGTATAGACTTAATGAGCTGAAAGGCCTCCCTCTACAATATGTTTCTATGTGTCGGTCACACTGTTGGTGCAAGGAGCAGAGATTGTTCTGATTAAGCGTTCTTTAGTGGACTGTAGCGATTCAAGAAGGCAACCCAGCACCATCCTATCCAGGGCAACTAAGGTCAGGCAATAAATGTTGAACTGGCTAGTGACACCCATTACCCATGTGTGAATTATTAAAATCACAGCTCTCTAAGAGTTGTGACAGCAGTCAAGTATCTGCAGTGGGCCTGCATCCTCCATATTCTCCCCCTTAAGGATCTTCCTTCCCATATCCTCTTAACTGCTGGAGTGAACGTTTTGTAATAATCATTTGGCCAAGTGATGCATTATGTTATAAGATGTACTGCAGAATGTCACCAGACTTTACCAGCTGAATCTTTGCTGAAAAGGTTCGATGTTTCTGAAAGCATGGGTCTGGTCATCTTTATGACTTTGCAAATGAGTTGTCAGCTTCAAGTAAAGCAGAGAGCCTTAGTCGCAGTCATGGGGAAATGGCTGTATTCTGGAGTGATTGGTTGCAATGGTCATAAGCCCAAAAATAAAAGCAAAACACTCCAGATGATGCAGATGGGAAATAAAATCAGAAATTTCTGTAGAAGCTCAGCAGCACTTGTGCAGAGAGAAACAGAGTTAACATTTCAAGTCTGGTATGTCTCTTCAGAACTCTCACATTTGCAGAGGTCAAGGAAAGATTGCCAATTTTCTACTCAATGTCCTCAGCAACACTCCCTAATGCGTCTGATTGGCTACCTGGGAGATAGAAGTTTGATTAGTCCGGATCACGTTGACATAAGGAGGGAAGATATGTTGGGTATGCTAGAGGGTATGAAGGTGGATAAATTCCCAGGACCAGATGGGGTCTATCCCAGGTTGCTGAGGGAAGCGAGAGAGAAAATAGCTGGGGCTCTGACAGATATCTTTGTGGCATCCTTAAATACAGGTGAGGTGCCGGAGGACTGGAGGGTTGCTCATGTTGTCCCCCTGTACAAGAAGGGTAGCAGGGATATTCCGGGTAACTACAGACCAGTGAGCCTGACATCAGTGGTGGGAAATTTGCTGGAGAGGGTACTGAGGGATAGGATCTATTTATATTTAGAAAAGAATGGGCTTATCAGTGATAAGCAACATGGTTTTGTGCGGGGGAGATCATGCCTTACCAACTTAATAGAGTTCTTTGAGGAAGTGACCAAGTTGATAGATGAAGGAAGGACTGTTGATGTCATTTCCATGGCCTTTAGTAAAGCGTTTGATAAGGTTCCCCATTGTAGACTAATGGAGAAAGTGAAGTCACATGGTATGCAGGGTGTTCTAGCTAGGTGGATAAAGAACTGATTGAGCAACAGGAGACAGAGAATAGTAGTTGAAGGGAGTTTCTCGAAATGAAGGTGACCAGTGGTGTTCCACAGGGGTCAGTGTTGGGGCCACTGTTGTTTGTTATACATAAATGATCTGGAAGAGGGCACTGTTGGTATGATCAGCAAGTTTGCAGATGACACAAAGATTGGTGGAGTAGCAGAAAGCATAAGGGACTGTCAGAGAATACAGGAGAATATAGATAGACTGGAAAGTCGGGTGAAAAAGTGGAGTTCAACCCACACAAATGTGAGGTGATGCATTTAGGCAAGACTAATTCTAGAGCAAATTATACAGTAAATGGAAGAGTCTTGGGGGAAAGTTGATGGGCAGAGAGATCTGGGAGTGCAGGCCCATTGTACCCTGAAGGTTGCTGCACAGGTGGATGGAGTAGTCAAGAAGACGGGGTATTGAGTATAAGAGCTGGCAAGTCATGTTAAAATTGTACAAGACATTGGTTCGGCCTCATTTAGAATACTGTGTACAGTTCTGGTCGCCACATTACCAAAAGGATGTGGACGCTTTGGAGAGAGTGCAGAGAAGGTTTACGAGGATGTTGCCTGGTACGGAAGGTGCTAGCTATGAAGAGAGATTGAGTAGGTTAGGATTGTTTTCATTAGAAGAAAGGAGTTTGGGGGGGGACCTGATTGAGCTTTCTAAAATCACAAAGGGTATAGACAGGGTGGACAGCGACTAGCTTTTTCCCAGGGTGAAGGATTCAATAACGAGAAGTCACGTTTCAAGGTGAGAGGTGGAAAATTTAAGATGGATACACGCAGCAAGTACTTCACACAGAGGGTGGTGGGTGTCTGGAACACATTGCCAGCAGAGGTGGTAGAGGCAGGCATGGTAGATTCATTTAAGATGCGCCTGGACAGATGCATGAGTAGGTGGGGAGCAGAGGGATACAGATGTTCAGGAATTGGGCGACAGGTTTAGACGGTACATTTGGATTGGCTCAGGCTTGATGGGCCGAAGGGCCTGTTCCTGTGCTGTAAATTTTCTTTGTTCTTTGTTCTATTCCGTGCCTCTGGTCCTGGGATCTGTGGGTCCTTGTGTAGCTGATGATCCTGATCTTAGAGCCTGATCTCCTCTTTAGCAGGTGTTTCCAGGAAGTGGAATTGGTCCTTGGCCCCGAGATCATTGACATTCCTTTTTCCAGTTCCTTTTCCGTACTTCCTCTTGCCAGTGCATGTTCTCAGAGAATTGTGTCCCTTCATTCAAGAGTTCGCTCCAGGTCAGTTTCTTCTGAACGAGGGTCTCCCAAACATTGACACCTTTGTTGCATTTCCTGAGGGAATGGACTTTCCAAAGTCAGCATCTTCAAACAAAGTAGCAAACAATGGGGTGAAGTTATTCTTAGGGAGTAATTCCAAATGGACAATGACAAATTAGCAATTGGTTTATTTCCCATTCAACCTTCCCTTACCCACCTTACAACATTTTGTGATAAATATCACCATCTACTTTCAGATGGATACCTTTCCTCATTAATCTGGTCAGAAATGATATCACACACCACTGAAACAGGTGGGTCTTGAATCCTGGCCTCCCGGCCCAAAAGCAGGGACGACATCACCTTGAGAGTCTATATACTTGTGGATCGAGATTCAGCAGAATGAAATTTGGACCCAGACCAGGAGCTGTCAACGAGGATCATCGTGAAAGTGTGGAGCAGGTGTTAAATATCAATCAGTTTTGTGTGACAAAATCTTAATGTCTTATTTAATTAAAGTGTTTCTTTAAGGAAAAGAACAGTTTTAATTGTTAAATATAGTGCTGGTGAATTTTGGTTGCAGTCTTGATCCATGTATGTAACTTTGTACCAAATGCAATTGGTTGTAGCTAAATGGAAAATCGTTAGTGACTAAGATATCAAAGTAATATAGTCTTATCCAAGAGTCTGTCCAACATTTATAACATAGAACATTCCAGCGCAGTACAGGCTCTTCAGCCCTCGATGTTGCACTGCCCTGTGAAACCAATCTGAAGGCTATCTAACCTACACAATTCCATTCTTGTCAATTTGCCTACCCAATGACCATTTAAATGTCCATAAAGTTGGTGAGACTACAACCATTGCAAGGCGGTGCACTCCATGTCCCTACTACTCTCTGAGTAAAGAAACTACCTCTGACGTCTGTCCTATATCTATTACCCCTCAGTTTGAAGCTATGCTCCCTCGTGCTAGCCATCACCATTCTCGGAAAAAAGCTCTCCCTGTCCACCCGATCTAGCCCTCTGATTATCTTATATGTCTCAATTTAGTTACCTTTCAACCTTCTCTCTAATGAAAACAGCCTCAGGTCCCTCAGACTTTCCTTGTAAGACCTTCCCTCCATACCAGGTAACATCCTGGTAAATCTCACCTGAACCCTTTCCAAAGCTTCCCCACCCTTCTTACAATGCAGTGAGCAGAACTGTATGCAATACTCCACATGTGGCAGCACCAGAGTTTTGTACAGCCATAGCATGACCTCATGGTTCCTCCACTAGTAAAAGGTAGCACACCGTATGCCTTTTTAACAGCCCTATCAACCTGGATGAAAGTAAGGACAGCAAATGCTGGAGATGAGAGTCGAGAGTGTGGTGCTGGAAAAACACAGCAGCTCAGGCAGCATCTGAGGAGCAGGAGAATTGACATTTTGGGCATAAGCCCTTCACCAGGAATGAAGTTCAAAATATCGATTCTCCTGATCGTCAGATGCTGCCTGACCTGCTGTGCTTTTCCAGCATCACACTCTCAACTTTCAACCTGGGTGGCAACTTTCAGGGATCAATGTACACCGGGATCTCCCTGCTCATCCACACTACCAAGAATCTTACCATTCGCCCAGTACTCTGCATTCCTGTTACTTCTTCCAAAGTGAATCACCTCACACTTTTCTGCATTAAACTCCATTTGCTAACTCTCAGCCCAGCTCTGCAGCTTCTCAATGTCCTTCTGTAACCTACAACCTCCTTCGGCACTATCCACAACTGTACCGACCTTAGTGTCATCTGCAAATCTACTAACCCATCCTTCTACACCCTCATCCAGGTCGTTTGTAAAAATAACAAACAGCAGTGGACCCAAAACAAATCCTTGCGGTACAGCACTAGAAACTGAACTCCAGGATGAATATTTCCTATCCCTCTGTCTTCATTCAGCTAGCCAATTTCTGATCCAAACCGCTAAATCACCCTCAATCCCTTGCCTCTGTATTTTGTACAATAGCCTACTGTGGGGAACCTTATCAAATGCCTAACTGAAATCCATATACACCACATCAACCGCTTTACCCTCATCCATCTGTTTGGTCACCCTCTCAAAGAACTCAGTAAGGTTTGTGAGGCACAACCTACCCTTCACAAAACCTGTGATGACTATCTCTAATCAACTTATTCCCTTCGAGAAGATTATAATTCCTATCGCTTTTAACCTTTTCTAACACTTGACCCCACAACCGAAGTAAGGCTCACTCGTCTATAATTACCAGGGTTGTCTCTACTCCCCTTCTTGAACAAAGGAACACCATTTGCTATCCTCCAGTCTTCTGGTTCTGGTACTGTTCCTGTAGACAATGATGACATAAAGATCAAAGCCAAAGGCTCTGCAATCCCCTCCCTGGCTTCCCAGAGAATCCTGGGATAAATCCCATCTGACCCAGGGGACTTACCTTTTTTCACACTTTCCAGATTTGTAACACCTCCTTGTGAACCTCTATCCCATCCAGTCTAGTAGCCTGTACCTCAGTATTCTCCTCGACAACATTGTCTTTTTCCAGTGTGGATTAGGCTCATTTGTCTTTGATTTTCTCACTCTGTATCATTCAGGTCTAGCAGACTCTCACATCTATGGGAAGTGACTGTCCATAGCCCCTGAACTAGGAAGGGGTTGTTATGTGAGCTGAACAGTAATGTGTTTGGCATCCAAGTATTTTCTTAATGCACATTTTTCCCCAACTACAGCCCTTTACCTAGAAGTTTCTCAATAAAGTAAAAATTAGGATCTGCTGCTCATTATGTTCCTTTGTTTAACTGCTTCAATATGCACAACATGACGGTACCAGATGGACTGTCTCCAAGAGCGTGAACAAAAATGAAATTAAAAGCTGGGAAAATTGTGGCTGTGATTTTTTGCAGCTCATTAAATATCGATGATTGGAAATAATTAAAAGGCCTTGCTGTGAGTACTCCTGTGATGCAGTGATCATGTCCCTGTGTCTCGGCCAGAAGGTCTGCATCCAACCGAAAGCCGTTCCTAACACATCTACTGAGATCAGATTAGTTACAAAATACAAAAGGATATTGTTCTACTGCAACGAACTCAGAAGCTGTAAACCTGTTCCCTAGCAGCTTCAATATTGAGATCGATATAAAGCAAGCAATTTAACAACATTTAATCAGGATTAAAGTAATAATTTGACCTTGTGAAAAGTAGATATGGAGCCATTGGAGATTAATATTGGGAAGCCTTGAGTTGATAAAGGGCTTGGAGTCTGGATTATGTGCTTGGAATGAATATTGTGAAAGTGGTCAATGAGATCTGGCTCCGAAGAATTTTGGCAATTAGCTGTTTCAATGCTGACTGTTGATCATATCTCAAATTTTGGAAAATTAACCCTTTGAGTTACAAGAGAACAGATTTGTATCAAAATTCAAAGTGAATGTCATAACGGAAGAGGTTTTAAGCAGAGTAACTAATTGGTCAAATAATAAAAAGGATTGTAATTGGGAATCGGGCAGCTACATGTCTATTCCCCATCAGGAGATTCTGAAAACCCTCTACTTCTTCCTCAAACAGATGCATGTACTGACCTGTCCCCATCCACCATCTCCCCTGCCTGGCTGAACCTGTCCTCACCCTCAACAATGTCTCCTTTAACTCCTCCCACTTCCTTCAGGTCAGAGGGTGGCTCTAGGTACTCGCATGGCCCCTAGTTACACCTGTCTCTTCGAGGGGAGGGGTATGTGGAGCATTCCTTTTACCAGTTCTATTCCAGCCTCCACCCACAACTCTTTCTCCGGTATATCGATGGTATCATCAGTGCTGCTTCCCTGTCTGGTCCAGAATTGGAGAAGTTCTTGCCCTATCACAGACCTCAGCATCGGCACCGCAGCATGCCAGAAAGCTGGTGGTTCCTGGGTCCTAAAGCCCACCAGTCAGGGAGGTCTGCTCCTGGGCAGATTCAGCATTGAGAGGAAAAGCCAGTTTCATCTTTTTGTCACAGAATCGGGAGAGAGGTCAGAGGGTCCCATTGCCCCACCCCACTTCCTGTAGTCTCACAAATCAGATCTAGTGAGAACCCTAAACCCAGTTAGCAGGACACCAGTGTTACCCCCAGTCAGGAAACAATACTTCTTTCCCATTCACCAACCATGCCAGTGATCCAGTCATTAATTATCAATCTAACGGTCTAATTGCTCATGAGTTGAGACCCCATTAGATTTTCTCAACCAACACTCAGTTGCCGAGATAGTGAGAAACAGGTGATTGAGGACAAAACAGCCCCATTAAGTTCTCTTCCCAACATCTCTCTTGCCAAATCCAGGGAGGGAAGAATTGAGCCCAAAATCTTCTATTAAAACTTTGAAAACTGTCATTTATTTTCAGATTAGTAAAACATTTACTATTCTGACACTGATGAGCAAGTCAAGCTTTAGCTGCAAATGTGTTGCTGGAAAAGTGCAGCAGGTCAGGCAGCATCCAAGGAGCAGGAGAATCGACGTTTCAGGCATGAGCCCTTCTACAGGAATAAAGGTATTCCTGAAGAAGGGCTCATGCCCGAAACAGCGATTCTCCTGCTCCTTGGATGCTGCCTGAACTGCTGCGCTTTTCCAGCAACACATTTTCAGCTCTGATCTCCAGCATCTGCAGTCCTCACTTTGTCCTCGAAGTCAAGCTTTAGTCAAGTATTCATAATGGCCACAACTGTCCAACAATGGGTCCTTGGAGGGTCAATAGTACTTCAAATAGGGCTAATTTCTTTTTTATTCATTCACAAGATGAGGGCATTGCTGGCCAGGCCCAGCATTTATTGCCCATCCCTAATTGCCCAGAGGGCTGTATAAGAGTCAACCACATTGCTGTGGGTCTGGAGTCACATGTAGGCCAGACCAGGTAAGGATGGCAGTTTCCTTCCCGAAAGGACATTAGTGACCCAGATGGATTTTTCTTGACAATCAAGAATGGATTCGTGCTCATCTTAATTCCAAATTTTTTAAAAAATTGAATTCAAATTCCACCATCTGCCATGGTGGGATTCGAACTTGTGTCCCCAGGACATTATGTGGGTCTCTGGATTAACAGTCCAGCGATAATCAATCGCCTCCCCTTTGATGTGAACATCACATCAAAGATCAACCTGATTCAGAGGGAACGTTAAGGTGAAATTTGCTAATATTATTCAAAATCTTGAAGTGTTTTGATCGAGTAAACAAAATGAAGCATTCTGAGTGGCAGAAAGATTGAAAGCGTCAGAGGCTAGATTTAAAATACTTGGCAAAAATGTAGAGATGACATCAGGAATTCTTTTATTTCCCAGTGTGTTGCTATGGTGTGGAACGAAGGAGCTCAGAGATCTAGGGCCTGAAGGTACACAACCCTTCCCAGCTGGTAGGGTTAGATGACTTTGGCCACCTTCTCAAATTGGACATCTCTCAATGTGTTGTCTGGGTGATTGTCAGGTAGTACGATTATATATGAAACCATTTGTAATCAATGTAACTAAACATCATCTTTCAGGATGTGGAATAACACAGCGGAAATATAATTTTAAATATAAATTCAAATATAAAGGTATTAAAGTTAATCAGAAAGTGTGTAGGTGTTAACAGCTGACTGATTATTTATCATGTTACTCCAATGTACAATAGCAGATGCAAAACGTTACTGTAGACATGACAACTGAGAGAATTCCGAGGCTCTGGAATTGACTGTTAAAGACATGCAAGTGCTGCTTGTGAAGATCTAAACACAATTCATTGAGACTACTGATCTACAAAGAAATGATCAAAAATTTGATTCTATTTGATAAAGGAAGAGAGAGGTAATGGGCTAAAAGCTTAAAATATTAAACAGTAATCAGTATTGAGATGAGAGCGATTTTGTCTAAAATCAGGATAGCAGCACAGCATCAAAGAAATTCTGAACTAAAGAAAGCACAAGTTAACATTAATTCAAGGTAAAATTCTTCACATTTAAATGTATCAATACCATTGGGAACGATACAGAGTTAGCTCATTCCTTGGTTTGAAAGAATGCTGCACTTTGAGGCTGGAATAAGAAACTAGATTAATAATTGATTATACGCTCAGAATGGCTGTTTCCATCCTTGAATTCCTGTTCATTTTGCTGGACTGCAGTAGAATCCCTACAGCAGGAAAGAAGGTCATTCAAGCCATCAAGTCTACACTGAACCTCTGAAGAGCACCCCACCCCATCCCTGCATTTTCCACAGCTGATTCACCTAACCTGCATACTGTAAGAGGAAACCCACACAGGGAATGTGGAAACCACAAAGACAATCACCTGAGGCTGGAATTGAACCCAGGTCTCTGGCACTATGAAGCAGCAGTTCTAACCACTGAACCATCATGCTGCCCATTGGAGGGTGGGTGTTAGGAATGGGAACTCAATTTAACTATAAAAATTAAGTCTTTAGTTCAAACATAAGTCATAACAAGAGAATAGTTTTACAGTGATAACAACTTTGCTGCAGTCTGCTTTTTTTTAATGGAAATGTATAAATCCCCAAAACTAGAATTGTCTTAAATTAAACTCAGGCTTTTCACTTTCCACAGTGAAATTGTACTCATGGTAATGTAAGAATGTTTTATTGTGGAAAAGCTATTTTTTCGTGATTAGAGAACAACCAGTCAGTGTTCTTAAGGAACATTCCTTATTGAGTACAAAACCAAAATGCTGAGGATGTTGAGAATCTGAAATAAAAGTGGCCCCTTGGCTAAGAGTCATCAACCTGAAACATTGAGTTGGATTGTCAAAGTGTGGTTGAGGACCTGGATTATTTCCAGAACCCGGCCCTCGTTTTGAAATGAAAATTCCCAAAATAAA
Organism: Chiloscyllium plagiosum; assembly: GCF_004010195.1. NCBI lineage: Eukaryota > Metazoa > Chordata > Chondrichthyes > Orectolobiformes > Hemiscylliidae > Chiloscyllium > Chiloscyllium plagiosum. Next base: position 57,002,005 of record NC_057730.1, on the reverse strand, counting down.
TGGGATTTGTGCTTGATGCCCAGTTAGTGGCAGTGTGTACCTGCACATCATGAGGGGCAAGATCAGATGGTGGCCATGTTGGATCCTGCTGCTGGTTTGCCGAAGATAAGAAGCAGCAGTTTCAGCAGGAACAGAATGGTCCAAATGGTCAAATGTGACGTGTATGGCCCAGTGCAGGATCCCAGGCTTTTCACAGTTCAAGAAAGTTTCACTTGTTTCTGCTTTGAACCTGCTGTGTTAGAGCTAACTTGGACTAAACTGTTTGGGGTCACTAAATTCATGTTCGAAAATGGCAGTCTCACCTTCCCTGGTCTGCTGACGAGGTCCCGATGGAGCTTAATGAGCTGGTTTTTGGAGGTAAGCATTCCCTAGTCCCTGCCTCAGAAAGTTACTGCTCATCTTGGAGGTGTCAGGGTTTAGGGATCTCCTCTAAGACTGCAATTTTAAAATCGCAGTCACACCCTATCCTGACACACTGTCCACAGGTAAGCCCAGATGTTCTTCACTAAAGAGCATTAGCAAATCAGAGGGGCTTTTGTAACAATTGACAATCAACTTGGTCACCATTAGAATAGCTTTCATTGAATTTGAGTTTCATTATTTACTCTGGTGGGATTTGAATCTGTGTCCCCAGAGCTTTAACCAGAACTCCTGGAGGGAGGTGATGGTCCAGAGATATTATTATTGGACTATTAATCCAGAGAAGCAAGTAATGTTTTGGGGACCTGGGTTCAAATCCCACCACAGCAGACGGGAAATTACTGATGAATGTGAATTCTTTTCTGATTATCGGGAAAAACCCATCTGGTTCACAAACTCTCCCTTCAGGGAAGGAAATCTGCGTTCACTATTTAGTCTGGCCTACGGGTGGCATGGTGTCTCAGTGGTCAGCACTGTTGCCTCACAGCGCTAGGGACCTGGGTTCGATTCCTGCCTTGGGTGACTGTGTGGAATTTGCACATCCTCCCAGTGTCTGTGTGGGTTTCCTCCGGGTGCTCTGGTTTCCACCCACAGTCCAAAAATGTGCAGGTTAGGTGAATTGGCCAAGCTAAATTGCCCGTAGTGTTAGGCGCCTTGGGTAGGGGAATGGGTCTGGGTGGGTTACTCTTTGGAGTGTCAGTATGGACTTGTTGGGCTGAATGGCCTGTTTCCATACTGTAGGAAATCTAATCTAAAAAAAAGTGACTCCAGACTCACAGCAATGCGGTTGACTCTTAATTGCCCTGTGGGTTATTAGGGATGGGCAATAAACACTAGCCTAGTATTTAAAGTGAAGAAAAAATATGTAAAATCAGGCCTTGTGTAAAAAGCCAGCTGCTGTTGCTGGGAGGGGACTGCATATCCTGGACTGTCCATGGGAACCGTCCTTTTATGAAGTTAACACGGAGCCACCTGGAGATGTTTCCAACTTGTTTTCAGCACAATGGAATGTCTGGAAAAGGACTGAAAGTGTTAGGAAATGGGAATTCAGCACATAACTTCAGATTCAGAATAGTTTCAATCTCTGGGACTCTGTCCCACTCATCGGACTGTTCACCACTGGGCTGGGGTTGGTGAGACCGGTGCCATGGAATCAAAGGCAGAGCTCTGAGTGTCACCGTTACCACAATCCCTGACAGAGAGAAGGAACTGTGAGCGTGTATAGATATATATTATGAAGTTTAAGTCAATAGATTCACTCATTAGTTTGCATATGTCTGCAATATATATTAAGTTGATTAAGTTAACAAATTGCCTCATATTAAAGTGCCAGTGTCTTCTTGTGTTAATTTTGATCAGATCTTAAAGAGCCCTTTAGCTACTTTCAGCTGAACAATTCAGCTTTTCCCCAAGGTTTGGAAACAGGTCATTGTCCTTCCTGGTCAGTTCCTGTCTGTACATCCACTTGGAACATAGGAATCCTCAACGCTGGAGCCAATGAGTGAGTTGTTAGAATTTACAGAAGACTCAGGGATTGGTGATGCTTTCTGCCTCTCACAGGACAGAATGTAATTGCAAGCTCAGTTTCCAATGTACTGCCTCAATGTAGGAGCTGTCTCTGTATAACCTCTACCAGCTGACCACGGGGGAAAAAGACAATTAATCAAATCAACGTTTTGGAAAGTCAGCAAAATAATGCAAGATGCAAAAAGGATGCAATACTCTTAATTGTCTAGAGCTGATCTAACAGATTGCATCATTTTAAAACAAAACAGCAGTCAGGAGAGAGTACTGGTGACAAGTGATACAAATCTCCTCCTGAGAGAATGAACACAAGTGGCAATTTATCATTCTAATTGAAATAAACAGCTGACTGAGTTCCCATTGTCATAGAATCCAGCTGATCTTATTTCAGTAAAGATCCCATATAATGCTCATTAAATCTTGCACTGGCATTGACACTTTTTCCAAAATATTGTGCTCAAATGCATCAAAATATGACTTTCCAGTCGAATATACCAATACTTCTGTATTTTACTTCATTATTAGCAGCCATGAGGTCAGCACCTGAGGAAATGATTATCTCATGCTAGAGAGCGTGCAAAGGAGAGTCACGTTTTAGTTCTCCCCCCCACCCCCTGCGAGAGGAAATATCTGCTCTATACTTAACTGAGGGGGTTGGTTAGCTCTGCTGACTGGACAGCCGCTCTCTATGTAGAGTAACACCAACAGCATGGGCTTGACTCCTGCTCGAGCTGGAGTCACTGTGAAGGTCCCTGCCTTCTCGATGTGAGCTGTGGTGACCCTCACCAGTTGTGTCTCTCCCTAATGATAGAACCATGGTACAGCAGGATCAGGCAACGCTATCTTTTATAAGGGACCAGTCTTGTAATTACAGAAACATGGTTTTAATTTCTAAAGTTGACGGAATCTATGGTAGCGACATATCTCAGACTTAGCACAATGTAAATTGTGAACTCACAAAATGTCTATTCTGTTCTGTTCTTTAGATATTAGAAGAATTACATCTCTTGGATCTGAAATGTGGAATGTAATTTTGATTATAAAATAAAAATTAATGTGTCTCCCCAGTAATTTGGTGTTGAAAAGCGTGGTGTTGGAAAAGCACAGCAGGTCAGGGAGCATCCAAGGAGCAGGAGAGTTGACGTTTCAGCCATAAGCCCATCGTCAGGAATGTGGAGGGGGAAGGAGGGCTGACAGATACTTAGAGGGGTGAGTTGGGACTGGGGGGAAGGGAGCTGGGAATGTGATAGGTAGATGCAGGTGAGGGGTAATTGTGATAGTCAGAGTCGAGGGTTGGATCTGGGTTGAGGTGGTGGGAGGGGAGATGAGGAAACTCATGAAGTCAATGTTTCCACATCGATTCTCCTGCTCCTCAAATGCTGCCTGACCTGCTGTGTTTTTCCAGCACCACACATTTTGACTATGACTCTCCAGCATCTGCAATCCTCACTTTCTCCAGTAATTTACTAAAGTGAAAAATAAAGAATAAACTCCATTTCATTCCAAACAGAGTGACTTGCATACTGAATGCAAAATGTGTAAAACAAATGTCACCTTTCTATAGTATATACCCTATGTTTCAGAACAGTCAATTTTTAAATAATTTTGAACATCTACAGAATATTTTCAATAGCTCAAGATCATTATTCAGCTTAATAAGTTTGAGGAGGAACACCTCATGATAACATTTCATGGTGGTCTAATTACCAAGTTAGCACTTTAACTCCCCCTCCCACTCCGCCAAGGACATGCAGGTCCTTGGCCTCCTCCATCCCTCACCTTAACCTCCTTCAACCTATCGCATTCCCAATGCCCCTCCCCCAAGTCCCTCCTCCCTACCTTTTATCTCAGCCCGCTTGGCACACCCTCCTCATTCCTGAAGAAGGGCTTATGCCCGAAACGTCGATTCTCCTGCTCCTTGGATGCTGCCTGACCTGCTGCGCTTTTCCAGCAACACATTTTTCAACTAATTACCAAGTTACCCAATATTAATGAGTTGTTTCTGATTACAAATGGTCAACTTTAACATTCATTTTTTATAAAGGAAGTTTGCTTGCTAAATCAGACTAGCAATTTGGTCTTTTTAAAAATTCTCTCACAGGACATTGGCATTGTGGGCTGGGTCAGTATTTATTGCCCGTCCCTGATTGCCTCTTGAGAAGGTGGGGGTGAGCTGCCTTCTTGAACTGCTGCAGTCCATGTGCTGTGGGTTGACACAAAATGCCTTTAGGGAGAGAATTCCAGGAAGAAGATTTGGCACAAAGATGGTTTTATAATAATGTGTCAACTGAGTTGGCTGTAGAAGATTTGGCAACCAGCTTTTTGGTTCTTTGTTTGCTATAGAGTCACAAAGTCACAGATCTGTATAGCACGGAAACAGATTAGATTACTTACAGTGTGGAAACAGGCCCTTTGGCCCAACAAGTCCACACCGACCCTCTGAAGAGCAACCCACCCAGACCCATTCCCCTACATTTACCCCTGCACCTAACACTATGGGCAATTTAGCATGGCCAATTCACTTAATCTGCATGTTTTTGGACTGTGGGAGGAAACCGGAGCACCCAGAGGAAACCCACGCAGACACGGGGAGAATGTGCAAACTCCACACAGACAGCTGCCTGTCTTTTGGTCCAACTCATCCATGCCGACTAGCTATCCTAAACTGATCCATTCCCATTTGTCAGCACTTGGCCCATATCCCTCGACAGCCTTCCTATTCATTTACCCATCCAGATGCCTTTAAAATGTCATAATTGTACCCAACTTGGCAAGAGTTGCTTCTGATGTGTCAGCTCTGATGAAAAGTCGTCTAGACTTGAAAAATTAGCTTGCTCTCTTCCCGTGGATACTGCCAGACCTGCTATGATCTTCAGAATTTGTTGTTTTCGGTTAAGTCTGATGTCTTGATAAACTCAGAACAATTCTCCCAAGCCCTTGTTACCATCCTCGTGACTTACATTTTAAAATTGTAATTTTTCATGAGATCACTGGCATTAAGATGGGTCAAAATTATGGAATTCTCTCCCTAATGGCATTGAGGGTCAACCTACAACACTGCCGCAGTTCAAGAAGGCCGCTCACCCCCATCTTCTCAAGGGGCAACTAGGGACGGGCAGCAAATACTGATCCAGGCAGTGAAACCCACATCCCATGAGTGATTAAAGTAAAAGGTTTGAAGCCTAAAACGGTTTCTTCCATAATCACATTAAACACCCTCCATTTTATCGGATTCGATATTTTAATCAGTTCTACACAACAGCTCTATTTTGTAATTGACTCAGATGTTACATGTTATTTATTGCTTTTGCCTCAGTTTTGCTAGTTCTCACCCTGAGCCTGGCTCTTACGCTCGATCAAATGCTCTCTGCCAAATGTTATTCATTTCCTGTAAAGATGACTTGTATTTAGCATAACACGAATCACTGAGAGAGGTATTAGTGATAGGAATTCCAGCATAACACGAATCACTGAGAGAGGTATTAGTGATAGGAATTCCAGCAGCAACTGCACTGCAGTGTAGAGCTTTCTCAGCTGATTTATTGCCCTACTCTGTTTCTGTGTGCCCCCTGTTACTGACATCACTTGACAAACCTCTCTGTGTAGTAAGAGTCTGCAGGAGCCAGCATCAGACCCTGCAGCTGAAAGCCAACATGGAGCACACATTGTTTTTACATCTTGTCAATACTTTGATTATAAAATTGAAGTTTTGGTGGCGCAGTCAGCATGCATTTGGACCATTGAGTTTGGAGATGTTCCTTGTTACTGCGAATTGGGTTCAGAGAGATCCCATAATTTGTGAATTCCATTCTGCTTCCATTAACCTTACCTTCCATCTAAAATCTCCCATCCACATTCGCAACTGTTCCTTTGATCTTGTACCCTCACACGGTCTCCATGTTCCCATCTTCCCAAACACAGTCGGCTTCTCTTTAATCACAATCTGTTTACCCACACGACCTGCGTCCCTCATTCACCCCTATGTTCTCCTACAATTGTGACAAGGAGACCCTGGCTCCCTCCTCTGCTGCTATTGATCTGCGTAATCAGTCCCTCAGTCTCACCTCAGGTTCTCTTACTTCCAGTATAGCCCTTTCACCCCCTCTAGAGGGTTAGACAGTTAAACAGTTAGTTTCTGAAAGGGTTAAGTCACATTAATTCACATCACAAGGTAAAACATGCCTATCAAGGTTGTAATGGACTCTTCTGGAGGAGCTAATCAGTATTGCCCCAGCTCTGTGTGTCCCATTAACTGTATTCTTATGATGGGCTTAATTACCTCAAGGTGACAATCATATATATTAGACATAATGTCACTAGCTATTAAATAATGTCATAAACCTTTCCTGTTCATCTTGATTGAACCTAGCTTCTGCTAACTGCCTTTCTCCACCTGGTATCAGGAGCTCAAATGATACAAGAAAGGATTAGTGATGGTGAATGTACCGGGGGGATTGCAGATGACTCTAGCAGAAACTAACGTGTGTAATATACAGGCAGTGCCAGCAAACACCGTTCACTGTTATTCAGTGGTCACGGCAATGGACATTGGAAAATTCCAATCAGCTGCAAGTTACAATAGAACCTACATTTTCAATGCCCTATGGTAACTGGTGTAAGACTGAATCTATGTGCTACTTTTAGACATTCAAGCAATGCCACAGCAAACTGGCTTTTAAACAAGCAATGTAATTAAACTTCGATTTGTAAACTTCTGACCATCTTGTGACACTGAGATTTTTGATCAATGTCTAATGGATCAGACTGCATCTTCCATTTGACTGGTTTCTTACACTTGGTCTCGGGGAATGATCTGGCAAATGGGATATAATGTGGGAAAATGTGAACTTGTCCATTTTGTCAGAAATATTTTTTTAAAAAATCATATAATCTAATTGCAGTGATATTGCAGAGTCCTGAGGGAACTGGGTGTCCTTGGGCAGGGACCTTTAAAATGTCACAAGCTGATGCAGAAAATAGCCCAGAAGACAACTGGAAGGCTGCCTTTGGATCTACAGGACTGGAATGTGAGTATGGATTTTCATTTCTAATAACCCGAACAGTTCTGTCTGAAACTCTCCTGGTTTGGAAACTTCACAAACTGAGAAAAACTATTAGTGCAGGGATTGGCTTTTTCTGAACTGAAAGCTGCTAAGAGACACTAAAAATTGCTTTGATTTCAACTGTTGAATTTATTCAACTAAAACTCTGATGATTTCTAAATCGAACTGAAAACAAACTAATGGCTTAATGTGTTTACACTGCCTGTCATCAACTCAAAAGTGTAAACACCTTATTATTTGAAAACTTCAGAGTTTCTCCCAAACCCTTGATTGCAGTCAGCTGTCTTCTTGGAACATTGAGATCCCTGTTCCAGAAAGACTTTCTGATCTTTTTTTTAAAAAAGCCCATATCCATATGCTTCTCTTAAAAATAATTAAGTATTCCAAAAATAATGATAATATATTTTACACATCTTTTTTAACATAATAAAAAAACATTGGTTTGTATGAGTGTGATTGGATATTTTCCAACATTGTTATTTCTATCTCATGTTGGTTAAATTCACAGAATCCCTACAGTGCAGAAGCAGGACACTTGGCCTATCAAGTCCGACCAACCCTCTGAAGAGTATCCCGCCCAGATCCACCTCCCTACCCTATCCCTGTAACTCTGCCTTTCCCATGGCCAATCCACCTAACCTACACATCTTTCGACTGTGCGAGAAACCCTGGGCACCCAGAGAAAACCCACACAGACACGGGGAGAACATGTAAACTCCATGAATCCCAGTGAATCAAATCGAGGTCCTTGTGCTGCGAGGGGCCAGTGCGAACCACTGAGCCACTGTGCTGCCCCAAATAACGCAATAAGGATTTGAATTATAAACGATTTCACTTCCTAATGCATTCTCCAATCCAACAAAAAGGTTCTATCTCTACAAAACCTCAACAATCTTGTTAAAATAGCATACTGCACTGGATAAGGTCAAATTCTATTCGATGCTTATTCATCCCAAGTACCAGAAAGCTGATCTTGCTTGATCGATCTTGTGTCCTGTTTTAGACACTAGAGGGAGACACAACGATTGCAGCATGACCCTATCACTCCCCCTTGATTTTGAGGTGACAATTTACTCAAACTTTAATCTTATAGAGTCATATGGCATGGAAATAGGCCCTTCAGTCCAACTCATCCATGCCAGCCAGGTTTCCCAAACTAAACTAACCCCAATTGTCTGTGTTTGGCCCATATCCCTCTAACCTTTCCTGTTCATGTACCTGTCCAAATGTCTTTTAAATGCTGTAACTGTACCTGCATCTACCACTTCCTCTGGCAGTTCATTCCACACACAAACCATCCTCTGGGTGAAAAAGTTGCCCCTCAGGTCCCTTTTAAATCTTTCTCTTCTCACCTTAAAATGATGCCGTCTCGTTTTGAACTTCCCTACTCTAGGGAAACAATCTTTGTTATTCACCTTATCTATAAACCACTATCTGGTCAACCCGCAACCTGCTGTGCTCCAGTGAGAAAAGTCCCAACCTGTCCTTATAACTCAAACCCTCCAGTCCAAGTATCACCTTGGCAAATCTTTTCAATCCCTTTCCAATTTAATAATATTCTTTCCATAGCAGGGTGACCAGAACTGTACTCCAAAAACGAACAGGTTTTTGTGATCAATTAACCCCACCTTCATGCTAGCTTGAAACATTTATGTAATAATGTTGACCCATCAATAGATCACTTTTAAGATAAAATCTTCAATTCAATTCACCAAGGCAGTGACTCAGAAGAGTGCAGTTCCATTGTGGTAGTCTCCATGTACTCAGTTATACATTTATTCATATCTGAATGAGGAAGCTGAGTATTGCAAGGAGATTGGACATTCTACACAAGAAGGGCTGATCTTGTGGTAATTGCTGATCTCACTAACTTATTTTCCACTTAATTCAAAAATGCTAAAGCCAATTACGCCTTCACTGTGGCTGTCAGATGAAGTGACGTTAATGCTAGTCAATTAATTGAATCTCAGGCTTCTCATCAATTTAGGTTTAACAAAATCACTTGGTCTATTTACACAGAAAGAGCCTGTTGAATTTTTTAAGGCTTAATGTTAAGCCTCTTATTACTAAGTCCGTTTTAAATTGTGCTAAAGGCAGCAGTGTACCAAACTCCTCTCTATTTCTGTGTGATCAGGAGTCATTTTCATAATTCAGGTCATGCCAACATATTCCATCATACACTTCTGCCCATAATACTCCTTCACCCACTCCAGATATTTTCTGATCAACCTGTTCAGAGATGGTATTGCATACCTTTGGAGCAGGTGAGGCTTGAACCCAAGTCTCCGGACTTAGAGGTAGAGACACTACCATTACTAGAGGGATGGCGTTTAAAACTAGAGAGGTTATGTTGTAGCTGTACAGGGTACTGGTGAGGCCACACCCAGAGTACTGTGTGCAGTCTTGGTCTCCTTACTCGAGAAAGGATGTACTGGGACTGGAGGTGGGGCAGAGGAGATTCACTGGGTTCATTCCGGAGTTGAGGGGGTTGGCTCATGAAGAGAGACTGAGTAGACTGGGATTATATTCATTGGAATTCAGAAGAATGAGGGGGATCTTATAGAAATATATAAAATTATGGAGGGAATGTATAAGATAGACGTTGAGAGGATAATTTCACTAGTGGGTGAAACTAGAACAAGAGGGTATGGCCTCAAAATTAGGGGGACCAGATATAGGACCGAATTGAGGAGGAACTTCTTCACCCAAAAGGTTATGAATCTGTGGAATTCTCTGCCCGGTGAAATAGTTGAGGCTTCCTCATTGAATTTTTTTTAAGGCGAAGATAGAGTTTTGAACAGTAAAGGAATTAAGGGTTATGGTGAGTGGAATTGAGTCCGTGAGAAGATCAGCCATGATCGTATTGAATGGCGGAGCAGGCTCGATGGGTCAGACGGCCTACTCCTGCTCCTAGTCCGTATGTTCTTATAGCACCACAAGTCCTCTCCCTTCACCCATTTTATTTATTATTGCTGTTAAAATTGGAATGGCAAACTTAATTGCTATTCTTTGTTTTGTCTAAATGACTCTAATAAATTGCAATTTCTAGTCGGCTTATGCATTACACCATATTTAGGTATTTTTATCCAGGTTTGACATCATGTATCTCATTCTGACTGTCTTGAAATGTTAGACATGTTGCTTTGAGTAAGAGAGGTTCAGGTCAATTATAGATAATGTTTCCATTAAGCTTGAGGGGAAATGGGTGTCCAGTGGAATTATTGGAGAGTGATGGGAACCACTGTATGGTGTGTGTTTGCAGTGTGTGTATTGAGCAAGAGGGAGGTCAGAAACCAAGGTAGGAAGGAAGGCACAATGCTCACAGTTTTACTTTGTGAATACAACCTGACATCTTATTTTGAGACATAATGGCTTGCTGTTAGTGTGCTTTGTAATGCTTTATCTCCACAGAGTCATGCAGCAGAGAAACAGGCCTTTCGGCTCACTATGTCTGTGCTGACCAACAAACACCAAGCTACACTAATCCTATTGACCTGCACTTAGTCCATGGCGTATCCTGCCCTGGCATTATAACTGCTTATCTAGAGATTGGTTAGATATAGTGAGAGAGTATCTGGCTCCACCACCCTCTCAGGCAACACCTTTCATGATTCTACCACTCTCTGAGTGAAAAATTCTTTCTTTGATCTCCTCTAAACCATTTACTCCTCAGATTAAACTTTTGCTTTCTGGTCTTAAACACATCTGCCATGAGAAAGACAGTCTAACAATCTACTCTGTCTCTTTTAGAAAGTAACTTTAAACAGAACATGGAACATTACAGAACAGTACAGGCCCTTCAGCTCTTGATGTTGCACCGACCTGTGAAATTAATCCGATCCCTATCTAACCTACACCGTTCCATTATTATCCATATGTATGTCCAAAGCCCATTTAACTGCCCTTAATGTCGGTGAGTCTACTACTGTTGCAGGCAGGCTGTTCCAAGCTCCTACTCTCTGAGTAAAGAAACTACCTCTGACATCTGTCCTAAATCTATCACCCCTCAATTTAAACCTCTGTCCCCTCGTGCTCGCCTTCACCTGTACAGAATCACTTCATATTTTTATGGATTTAAACTGCGCTGTTTTTGATATGAAAGAAAGTTAAATGCGTGTTTGCTCTTTGGAAGCCAAACAATAGATTATATTTTAAAAAGGACAATGAGAATAGGTCAAGATTTAACAAAAAGGTTATGAAGTGAGTCTCCTGAAAGAGTTTGAACTTATCAATTTTAATACAATATTGTAAATTCTCAAATAATGGATTTGAAATATTTGACAACTTGGTGAAAGAGCTCAGAATCTTCAACTTGAGTAAAGTTAGAATATTGATTGATTATGTCATTGCAATATCCTGTACAATGTCATTGATATTTATTGTAATACTGGCATGTGTCAGATTATTGCAAACGAGAGGGAATGATGCTAACTGTTACAGAGTAAGTCTAGGAAGTGAGCAAGACGACTTTATAGTGTCGGTGATTGTAAAAAGATGGTCTAGATATGGAAGATGGTGAAATTAGTGACTTTGAAGGGTTAGGTAAGACACAATGAAAAGAATGGACAAAAATGTCCATGAGTGGAGTTTTCATTTCTCTCTGGAATAAGCCATGTTCTCAATTATTGCTCCAAAATTGCTCTTGTTAAAGAAAGGTTACATGGGAGTTATACCGTCTTTTTGGTAAAGCCTGTCCCGTCAGCTGTTAAATTAACTTCTTTAAACTTGAAAAATAATGACATTCCTGGCTTGATACTTGGTCCGTTGTGTTCTGAGTAAGACAGTATAGATGGGCTGCATCTTTACAGCATTTTCTTCAGCTAGTAATAATCCCCATGAGCAACACTCATTCTCCCAGGCTGATGTTTAAACGCTCCTTTGTCGGTTCAACTGTCCTTCTGTGTCTCTAAGCTCTGTTCCCACCTATTGTTTACCTCTCCCCCAGCCCTATCTTCTGCATAAACAATAACTTTTTCGCAGCTACCGTCAGTTCTGAAGGAAAGTCACGTGACCCAAAACATTAACGCTGCTTTCTCTTCACAGACGCTGCCAGACCTGCAGAGCTTTTCCAGCAATTTCTGTTCTTGTTTCTGATTTCCAACATCTGCAGTTTTTTCAGTTTTTCACATTTTCTGAGGAGCAGCTGATAAACCCTCAGCTCCTTCCTTACACGAGTTAAAGTCACAAAGTGGCAAGTCATTTATCTGCAGGGATCTATTCTTTATAAACGATCTAATATGACCTTGTACATATTTTGAATTATCCAGGAGCTGGGGAGACTATCGCTCCCTATGCCTCAGTCAATCACTGTATTCTTGCCAAACAATCAGCACCATTTTCTGCTGCAATATAAATTGTTGTGATCATTTGAGATTTGACATTCTTGCACTGGTCCTGATAATGGTAAGAGGAAATGTCTCGATAATTTGCCTCTCTCTCAGCAAGATTTAAGTTCTGAATTGTCAAAAAACTGGGTTTCTAATCTGACAATTTATTACAAAGAAGTATCAGATCTGTAATTGTGTTGATTTCATTGCTTCTAACACTCAGAGCTACCATGAGAAGTTGTAGAGTATTTCTCTAAGTCCTAGTAATTTCTACCTGTCTGGGCAATTTCATGGTGAATAAATTTTGCTGTAAACCCTACAGCTACAGCTGTTTCAGACTGAAGATCAACAGATGGCAATTAAGAGGTTTGTAACTATTTGGAAAGGACATTTACGCATTGTTAATCTTTCCTTGCTCTCTGGTCATAAATATCTTACTGAAAATCTGATAAATTTGTAACCAAAGAATTATTTTATTTGTGTAACAGATTTGATGGTAACTGATTCCAAACTTGCGTTGCTGATTCAGATACAGGACAACTTACTCATTGTCTGAATATGAACTATTGATGCATTGGTATAAATTAGATCATCAGAATTATTCAAGAGAAATTCCACTGAAAAGTCTTTCCACGTTCTAATGAAGGTGATTGTGTGACAGCACAATGCTCTAGTTCTGCTGTGAAAACCATTAATTTATTTTACACATCAGAACAAGACAAGGTCAACTCTGTGAGACTAAGGAAGAACAAAACAATTTACATTTGTATATATCCAGGTGCTGCCCAAAGCACTCCACAGCTAATGAATGAAGAACAAAGAAAATTACAGCACACGAACATGCCCTTCGGCCCTCCAAGCCTGCGCTGATCCAGATCCTCTATCTAAACCTGTCGCCGATTTTCTAAGAATCTGTATCCCTCTGCTCTCTGCCCATTCATGTATCTGTCTAGATACATCTTAAATGATACCATTGTGCCCGTCCCTACCACCTCCGCTGGCAACGCGTTCCAGGCCCCCACCACTCTCTGTGTAAAGAATCTTCCACACGTATCTCCCTTAAACTGTTCCCCTCTCACCTTGACCTCATGACCCCTAGTAATTGATCCTCCACTCTGGGAAAAAGCTTCTTGCTATCCATCCTGTCTATACCTCCCATGATTTTGTAGACCTCAATCAGGTCCCCTCCCCTCACCTCCGTCTTTCTAATGAAAATAATCCTAATCTACTTAACCTCTCTTCATAGCTAGTGCCCTCCAGACCAGGCAACATCGCGGTGAACCTCCTCTGCACCCTCCCCAAAGCATCCACATCCTTTTGGTAATGTGGTGACCAGAACTGTACACAGTATTCTAAATGGGGCTGAACCAAAGTCCCATACAACTGTAACATGACCTGCCAACTCTTGTACTCAATATCCCGTCCAATGAAGGAAAGCATGCCGTATGCCTTCTTGACCACTCTATCGAACTGCATTACCACCTTTAGGGAACAATGGACCTGAATACCCAGATCTCTCTGTACATCAACTTTCTCCAGGACCTTTCCATTTACTGTATAGTTCGCTCTTGAATTGGATCTTCCAAAATGCATCACCTCACATTTGTCTGGATTAAACTCCATCTGCACCTCCGTCTTTCTAATGAAAATAATCCTAATCTACTTAACCTCTCTTCATAGCCAGCACCCTCTATACCAGGCAATGTCCTGGTGAACCTCCTCTGCACACTCTCCAAAGCATCCACATCCTTTTGGTAATGTGGTGACCAGAACTGTACACAGTATTCAAAATGGGGCTGAACCAAAGTCCCATACAACTGTAACATGA
>NC_057730.1:56986077-56987343 GCF_004010195.1 Chiloscyllium plagiosum | reverse complement strand
ATGTTGTTGGAGCTGCCCCCATCCAGGCAAGTGGGGAATATTCCATCACACTCCCACTTGTAGATGGTGGACAGGCTTTGGGGAGTCAGGAGGGGAGTTACTCGTCGCAGTGTTTCTAGCCTCTGACCATCATACTCCTGCCTTGAGATGCAGGCACACACTTCCTGACATATTGGATGTCACAGGGACCTGTTTAATGCTTCTAAAATGGGTTTAGTTTTTACCAATTTACAGGCTACAATTTCATTAATGCTATCCGATTTCCGTATTATTCATGTATTGGTTATGAGATGTATTAAATTTTCAAAATAAGAAAAAATCCTTCTGTGGCTAATGCCCTATTATTAAATAAATTAAACAGCCTATACATAAAATTAAACTAATTATATAAGCATATTAAAGTGGTTGTGTGTTAATAACTGTTAAAAGAATTGGTGTCTGATGCAGCTATAGCAAATTCTTGAACTCAGAGAAAGTACTTTTAAACATTCTGGCGTTTCAAATTCAACGATTTAAGAAGTGGGGAGAGATTATCCACACAATGGCTGAAGGATTGTATTGTCTCCACCTGGTGGAATTCTAATTTCCTTTTAGTAAAAGAATTCATTATTTGCAAGCAGAACCAGCTTTAATTAGCATATAAATGAGCCAGGGGATATTAACAGTTACATCTGGGGTAATTCTGTGTTGCTTTAACTGATAACCTGTACCTGCTGTTCTCATTGATTTTCCATAACTCTGACGTTGATTAAGCAGAGGAGAAGGATTAATAGATAGTTAATTAAAGTTTTTTCAAGAATCCTTAACTCTTTCCTTCCATGACTGTATCATGCATTTTCACTACAAACAGCAACTTGTCCATTTAATGTTTTAACATTCTGTAACACTATGGGGGTTTTATGTGAAATAAAAATGCAATGATATATACAATATCACATTTCTTTCTGCCTAATGAGGTGAATGGAACTTTTTTGAGGAAATTAGATTGAAAATTAACAAAGTAGAGATTGACAAAGCAATCAATAAGGGTGGGAAATAAACAGCAGAGAAGCTAGAAATATAAAAATAAAGAGAACCCCCTAAGGTGTGGGAGCAAACCACACTGACCCTCCCCTTCCCAAAGTTATGCACACTGACCCTCCCCTTCCCACGGTTATGCACACTGAGGTAAAAACAATGACTGCAGATGCTGGAAACCAGATTCTGGATCAGTGGTGCTGGAAGAGCACAGCAATTCAGGCAGCATCCGAGGACAGGCAAAATCGA
>NC_057730.1:56981783-56985532 GCF_004010195.1 Chiloscyllium plagiosum | reverse complement strand
CTATCCTCACTGACCCTCCCATTCCCACGGCTATCCACCCTGACCCTCCCCTTCCTACGGTTATCCACACTGACCCTCCCCTTCCCACGGCAATCCACACTGACCCTCCCCTTCCTACGGCTATCCACACTGACCCTCCCCTTCCCATGGCTATCCACACCTCCCTGGGCACTATGGGCAATTTCCCACGGCCAATCCACCTAATGTGCACATCTGTGGACCATGCAGACAGCCCCCCTGGGGGTGGCATCAAACCCAGGTCCCAGGTGCTGTGAGGCAGCCAGTGCTAACCAGTTTCCACTCTCCAGGAGCAACTCCAAAATGGCTGTAAATCAGGAAATGTGAGCTGGAGAGGAGCTGCAGCAAATCACAATCACCAGAGAACTGAGCAAATTGTTGCAACTATGATATCAAGTCTGTGTGTCTGATGGACATCTTCCTAAGGCTTTAGAAATGCAGAAGCCCAGACACGCTGTAGACAGGAAGGATTCCTGATGGAGGGTTTTCGCCCAAAACGTCGATTTTCCTGCTCTCTTGGATGCTGACTGACCTCCTGTGCTTTTCCAGCACCACTCTAATCTGGACTCTGATTTCCAGAATCTGCAGTCCTCAATTTTGCCTAGAACAAGAAGAAGCCATTTGGCCCATCATGTCTGTACTAGCTCAGATGAGCTGCCCATTCGAATCCCACATTCCAGCTCTCGCTGCAGGTTCCAGAGCTTCTGGGGCAGATCCAGGTTCGTGTGAAATGAGGTGAGGATTCCTTCCCTCACAAACGAACCGGGCAGTGAATTCCAAATCCCTCTGTCCTCTGAGTGAAAATGTGTCTCTACCAATCTCCTTAGCTTGGTATCTCCCAGTAGTGGAGAAAGTGAGGGCTGCAGATGCTGGAGATCAGAGCTGAAAATGTGTTGCTGGAAAAGCGCAGCAGGTCCGGCAGCATCCAAGGAACAGGAGAATCGACGTTTCGGGCATCAGCCCTTCTTCAGGAACCCAATAGTGGTTCCATCTCCCAGTAGTGGACTAGTGAGCCAGGGGATGCTGGGCTATCCTGCCCACTCTAACTGAGCCTCACACTATGGTGCACGTCAAAAAGAAGTCCCCCCTCAGCCCTCTCTGTTTAAAGGAGAACAACCCATGATTGGATGACCATGAAGGCCTTGGTAATATTCTTGTCAATCTCCTCTGTACTTTCTCTAGAGTTGTTAGATCTTTTCTGTGACACAGTGATCAAATCTGGGCAAAAAAATCCTGCAGTGGCTGACCCAGTACCTGGTGTAGTTCCAGCATTACATTCTTTAGCATCTCTTCTCAAAAGAAGTGACCAGCAAAGTAGTTGATGTTTAATTTTCTAAAGTTCACTCAATTTAGATAAGGTTCCATTTACATAAAAAAAAGAGAATTTAACTCCGTTATTCAAAAAGAATCTATAAGCAATAAAACTATAAACAATACTAAACAAAAGACCTGCAGATACTGGAAATCAGAAACAAAAACAGAATTTGCTGGAAAAGCTCAGCAGGTCTGGCAGCATCTGTGGAGAGAAACCAGACTTAATGTTTTGGGTCAAGTGACCCTTCCTTAGAACAATTTCTGTTTTTTGTAACCAAACAATTGGCAATTGAGCTTAACATCGGTCAGAGCTGACCCAGTACCTGGTGTAGTTCCAGCATTACATTCTTTAGCATCTCTTCTCAAAAGAAGTGACCAGCAAAGTAGTTGATGTTTAATTTTCTAAAGTTCACTCAATTTAGATAAGGTTCCATTTATATAAAAAAAAGAGAATTTAACTCCGTTATTCAAAAAGAATCTGTAAGCAATAAAACTATAAACAATACTAAACAAAAGACCTGCAGATGCTGGAAATCAGAAACAAAAACAGAAATTGCTGGAAAAGCTCAGCAGGTCTGGCAGCATCTGTGGAGAGAAACCAGACTTAATGTTTTGGGTCAAGTGACCCTTTCTTAGAACAATTTCTGTTTTTTGTAACCAAACAATTGGCAATTGAGCTTAACATCGGTCAGAGGGAAAATGTTAGACATTGCTATTAATAAAGTTAAAGTAGGGCTCTTGGAATAGTGCTGAAAAATGTGTTGCTGGAAAAGCACAGTAGGTCAGGCAGCATCAAAGGAGCAGGAGAATCAACGTTTCAGGCATAAGCCTCCTGAAAAAGGGCTCATGCCCGAAACGTCGATTCTCCTGCTCCTTTGATGCTGCCTGACCTGCTGCGCTTTTCCAACAACACATTTTTCAGCTCTCATCTCCAGCATCTGCAGTCCTCACTTTCTCCTGGAATAGTTCCAGGTGATCAGGCAGAGTCAACATGGTTTTGTGAAAAAGGGACATCATGCATAACTAATCTATTGGAGTACATTGAAGACGTAACATGGGCTATAGATAAGGAAGGACTACTGGATGTACTGTACTTAGATTTCCAGAAGGATTTATAAAATGACACCTGAATATTACTGTGGAAAATAAAAACTCATGATACAGGGGCAATATGTTGGTTTAGGTGGGAGATTGTCTGGCTAACAGGTTAAGAACAAATGGGTCACTTTCTGATTGACAGGATGTAATGAATGGTGTGCTACAGGGATCAGGGTTGGGAACTCAACTCTTTATATTTCAATCGCAGCCTTGGATGAAGGGACAGAGGTATGGTTATTAAAGTAGCTGGTGACACAAAGAAAGGAAAATGAGTTGTGAAGAGGGCATAAAGAGACAACAAAGTGTCATAGAGAGGTCAAGAGAGGGGCAATAATCTGGCAAAAGGAGTAATACATGGAGAAGTGCGAAATTGCTTTGGCAGAAGGAATAAAAAAAGCCCATTAACTAAATGGTGAGAGATTACAGAGTTCTGAGATGCAGAGAGGACTGGTAGCATAACAGGGCAAAACCAATTGTCTAGACGGAGTTCCTAGTGAATAAACCATGATATATCTGTATTTACAGAAAGTCATTAGGAAAGTTAATAGATTATTATCTATTCAGTTTTGCTTCAGTTATACAGTGCACTATATACAGTGAGTACCATATACAGTTTTGCTTCAGTTATACAGTGCACTATATACAGTGAGTACCATATTCAGTTTTGCTTCAGTTATACAGTGCACTATATACAGTGAGTACCATATACAGTTTTGGTCTCCTTATTTAAGGAAGGATGTAAATACATTGGAACAGTTCAGGAAAGGTTTACCAGACTGATCCCTGGAATGGGAGAGTTGTCTTATGAGGAGAGGCTGGACAGACTGGATATGGATGGTCTCTCTCCACACTTCTGTTCAGGGATATACAGTACTGCATTACTCCAGCATTTCTAGTTTTTATTTCAGATTTCCAGCCAATGCAGTATTTTGTTTTAATGTTAAATTTATTGTCACTTCTGTTCAGGCATATTACATTGTTGAAGTTGAGGGATTCTCATAGAGTCATAAAGATGTACAAAATGGAAACAGACCCTTCGGACCAACGCGTCCATGCTGACCAGATATCCCAATCCGATCTAGTCCCACCTGCCAGCACCCGGCCCATATCCCTCCAAACCCTTCCTAATCATATACCCATCCAAATGCCTCTTAAATGTTGCAATTGTACCAGCCTCCACCACATCCTCTGGCAGCTCATTCCATACACGTACCACCCTCTGTGTGAAAAAGTTGTCCCTTAGGTCCCTTTTATATCTTTCCCCTCTCACCCTAAACCTATGCCCTCTAGGTCTGGACTCCCCCACCCCAGGGAAAAGA
>NC_057730.1:56958252-56981765 GCF_004010195.1 Chiloscyllium plagiosum | reverse complement strand
GCAACATCCTTGTAAATATTTTCTGAACCCTTTCAAGTTTCACAACATCTTTCCGATAGGAAGGAGACCAGAATTGCCCACAGTATTCCAAAAGTGGCTTAATCAATGTTCTGTATAGCTGCATCATGACCTCCCAACTCCTGTACTCAATAATCTGACCAATAAAGGGAAGCATTCCAAACGCCTTCTTCACTATCCTATCTACCTGAAACTCTACTTTCAAGGAACTATGAACCTGCGCTACAAGGTCTCTTTGTTCAGCAATACTCCCTAGGACCTTACCATTAAGTGTATAAGTCCTGCTAAGATTTGCTTTCCCAAAATGCAGCACCTCACATTTATCTAAATTAACTTCCATCTGCCACTTCTCAGCCCATTGGCTCATCTGGTCCAGATCCTGTTGTAATCTGAGGTAAACTTCTTTGCTGTCCACAACACCACCAATTTTGGTGTCATCTGCAAATTTACTAACTATACCTCTTATGCTCATATCCAAATCATTTATATAAATGCCAAAGAATAATGGACCCAGCACCGATCCACTGGTCACAGGCCTCTAGTCTGAAAAACAACCCTCCACCACCGCCCTCTGTCTTCTACCTTTGAGCCAGTTCTGTATCCAAATGGCTGGTTCTCCCTGTATTCCATGAGATCTTACGCCTTACTGAAGTCCATCTAGATCTCGTCTACCACTCTGCCCTCATCAATTCTTTTTGTTACTTTTTCAAATAACTCAATCAAGTTTGTGAGACATGATTTCCCATGCGCCTAGCCATGTTGACTATCCCTAATCAGTCCTTGCCTTTCCAAATACATGTACATCCTGTCCCTCAGCCGACACCAGGCCCATTGGTCTATAGTTCTTTAGCTTGTCCTTACCACCTTTCTTCAATAATGGCACCATGTTAGCCAACCTCCAGTCTTCTGGCACTATCGATGTGACTATCGATGATATAAATATCTCAGCAATGGGCCCAGCAATCACTTCCCCAGCTTCCCACAGAGTTCTAGGGTACACCTGATCAGGTCCTGGGGATTTATCCACCTTTATGCATTTCAAGACATCCAGCACTACCTCCTCTGTAATATGGACATTTTTCCAGATGTCACCATCTATTTCCACACATTCTAGGTCTTCCATGAGCTTCTCTTTGGTGAGATTTCTGTTTCTCTCTTTTGTCTCAGTCACTTGGTTCATATTGGACTTGAAATATTAACTCTGGTTTTCTATCTCCACAGATGTTCCCAGATCTGCTAAGCACTTACAGCAATGTGTGTCTCCATTGTAATAAATTGATTTAGTTTGAAAATCAATGACACCATTGTCTTATTCTCTGAGGTTCAGAGTTATGTGATTATCCTGAAAAATATTCTCTCTCTCTCTCTTTCTGTCCTCTCACCCACTAGCTCAGAATTATCATTATTATTCCACAAGTTCCCCAGCAGGGTAAGAATCACCAGCAAACACGACACATCTCTCTGCACACTCCAAACATATTGGTGCTTCATCACCTCAGGACGTTCAAACTTCTCAAATTATGCACCAGCCTTTTGAAAAGGTTAGATTTGATCCCCTACAGTGTTGAAACAGGCCCTTCAGCCCAACAAGTCCACACCGACCTTCCAAAGAGTAACCCACCCAGACCCATTTCCCTCTGACTAATCGCGTAACACATGTGGGCAATTTAGCATGGCCAATTCACCTGACCTGCACGTCTTTAGACTGTGGGAAGAAACCAGAGCACCCGGAGGAAACCCACGCAGATACGGGGAGAATGTGTAAACTCCACTTGGACAGTCACCCAAGGCTGGAACCGAACCTGGGACCCTGTTGCTGTGAGGTAGCAGTGCTAACCACTGAGCCATCGTGCCAGCCTGGGTCCAGTTGAGCACAGCGTTGGTACTGTGGCTCCATACCAGTGAGGCCATTAGAAAGCACTGTTGTCACTGACACATAGCCTCATTAAAGACCAACAGCACAACAGTTAGAAAGAAGGTACTGGGGATATTTTTAAATGGTTAAAGACTGGGTACGGTGGATAACTGCAGACATTTGGGGGGAAGTGATATATCAGGTGGGTGGTTCAAAGGATGATCCTCTTTTCTCTCTCTTTATTGGACCATAACAGGCTGTTTGTCTTGGAGCTGAAAATGTGTTGCTGGAAAAGCGCTGCAGGTCAGGCAGCACCCAAGGAGCAGGAGAATCGACTTTTCGGGCATAAGCCCTTCTTCAGGATAAAGCTATCCTTGTCTTGGATAAAGCTATCCTTGCCAATTTTTAACATGTTGTGAACATAGAGAAGTAGCCAGAGAGGGCTTCTTCAAACAACAATTTTAATTTTATGACATTAAAATTGACCTGAGTTTAAAAATGTACTCTGACCTCTGTTGACACAGACACAGGAAGTTCACACACAAACACCCACACAGTCACACACATCTTCACACAGTCTCTCACATGCACACACACACAGTCACACACATCTTCACACAGTCTCTCACATGCACACACACACAGTCACACATATCTTCACACAGTCTCTCACATGCACACACACAGTCACACTCATCTTCACACAGTCTCTCACATGCACACACACAAAATCACACTCATCTTCACACAGTCTCTCACACGCACACACAGAGTCACACACATATTCACACACTGACTCTCACATGCATACACAGTCTCTCTCTCTCACACACACACAAAATCACACACATCTTCATGCACTGTCTCTCACACACACACACACAAAATCACACAGTCTCTCACACAAAGTCGCATACATCTTCACACACTGTCTCTCATACACGTGCACACAGAGACACACATATTCGTATAAAGACACGCACACACTGAGAATTCACACACAGGTACAGTTTGCAGAGCAGAAGAGGATTGATTTGCCTCAACTAGGAGGATAAAGTGAATTTAAAAAGTTTTTTTCAGTTTTTGCTGCCTACTGGCCAAATCCAGTAATCTGTCCTTTCAATGATTGGTGAAACCAGTGATATAGTGATTTTTACAACATTGTTATGGAATGGAACCCTTTGTTTACAGGAATATCCATCAAGGGTAGCATGGAGAGCCAATCAACAGCAGACAGGGCCCAACCTGTGGGTGGGTGGGGGAGCGAATGTGGGCGGGGGTGTTGGTGGGATGAGAGACAGAGTTAACTCTTCAAAAACCATGTTCCTGATCCACAGAGACTTGTTGGTCATGTGATCGCTCCACAACACGCCAGCGTATCAAATGTAATTTCATATTTCAGTGATAACCCAAACGGCATATTCGAACAGCTTTCTTAAAAAGCAAGCCTCCTTTGTCCAAGCCATTAACCCTTGAATAGCTTGTCTCCAGCTGTTGACTCCTGTTGCTGATTTCCTTGTCAATGAGACAGGTTAAACGTTGTTCCCAGTCTCCAGGAGACGGGGCTTGGGGTGTCTCATTGTCTTTGGTGAGTTTTGCTGACACACTGTCTCCTCTCGTTGGATTACAATGTGAAATTTATCACCAAATAAATTAGAGCCAACCATCTTGATATAGTTGGGAATCGCTTTAGTTTAAAAAAAGTCTGTGCTTTTTAGAAATCCAATTCCTGTTTGCAGCTGATGAATTAAAAATCAATATTTGACTCATGTGCATCTTTGTGACACCACAGAGCGGTAATACGTAATGATCGGGCTCAAAACATAATCAAAAAGCTGGTTGGATGTTAATATTTATAAATCAACATTGCTGCTGCTGTTTGTAGGATCTGTTGCTGTCATTAGAATTAGAATTTGTTTTATTGTCACATATACTCTCGTGAGTGCAATGAAAAGTTTACAAGTCACCACTTATACTCAAAGATACCTCAGTACAGATTCTTAGGAATAAATTAGAAAAATAGAGGAATAATAGGTTCAGAATGACAGTCCTTCCACCCCAGTCCTAGTCTCCAGACTACAAAAGGAATGAAGAAGAAATTACGTAAATAGAGTTCATCTTCTGAACAAGATGTCGATAAACACAAGTACAGGCCTTTTGCAAGATCCAGCTTGAGTCCATGCTTCAGCTAGAGCCACCATTGCAGCCAGCGATCCCCAGATCAGACTCTGAGTCCAGGCTTCGGGCCTAGTACAGCCAGGAATGTTCCTCTGCACACAGTCCCTCATGGCAGCCAGCAACCTCTGGGTCAGTTCAAGTCCAGGCTTCAGGCCAGGTGCAGCCAGGAGTGTTCCTCTGCACACTGGCCCCCACCGCAGCCAGTGACCCCTGGGTCAGACTCCAAGTTCAGGCTTCCGGCCGAGTATAACCAGGAGTGCTCCTTTGCACACTGCCCCCACTGGAGTCAGTGACCCACCAACCCATGTTGGTGGGTCACTGACTCCAGCCTCAGAAGATGAAATAAAAGAGAAAGAAAAGCGGAAGAAAAAGTAAAAGTGGACGGAACAGGTGAGCTCCGGGTTCCTGAGATTTGGGGCCCGCTTGCTGCACTGTTACCCCACTGCCATCTTGATATGTGTGTCATGTAACACACATCTGTCTTGCACCATCCTCACACACCCACAGTCGTTCCTCTGCAGCTGCTCGGTGGCATCCATCATCCAACTACAACCAGGTCAACCCCTCTTCCTGCTGCCCTGCACTCTGCCCTTTCAAAGAGATCTCTATCAATGTTCAGCTCGCATCAAATGGCCGAAAGCCTGACAGTTTCTTTCCCAGATGTCACGTTTCAGAATTCTTTTTGCTCACGTAATTTCAAGCAACCTCTTCACTTGCCTTCTGGGGCCTGTATGGAATTGTCACATACAGCTTTGAATCCACATCTTAAAAGCTTTGCTTTCTTTCCACAGATTGTTACTGATTGTCCTGGTTTCTAAGGCAGACAGCAAAGTGGATGGAATGTGGCACCTGATGAAATTTTTCCTGGTTATAGGCTTGTGTTTTAGTGATATAAACACATCCTTCATCTTCACAAAATTACTTCTGGCTGTCTCAAGCTTCAATCTCTAATTTCTACACCATATCTGCCACCTCCTGTTACCATTTATCCTGAATAGACAAACATTTCTGCTTATTTCAATGTGACACCATCTATTCTTCACTCTCGTTTCTTCTGATGAATTCCATTGTTTTTGACTCTTTGTGTTCACACGCGATTCACATTCTCAACTTTTGTATCTTGTTTCTGATTCTGTGATTCTGATTTTGTACAGACTCTGAGTCCAGGCAAGACCCAAAATGTGAATGGTTCCATTCTGGAGTCCATTCACAGATCAGTTAGTGCACATGTTGGAACACTATGCACATTATAAAGCATGAACCGGAAACACTGGTATGTCAGATGTTTCGAATTGCACTCAAGAAAAACTAAAGTGCAGATGCTGGAAATCAGGAACAAAAACAGAAATTGCCAGAAAAGGTCTGGCAGCGTCTGGTAAGAAATCAGAGTTAACGTTTTGGATCCAGTGACTGTTGTTCAAACTGATGGTAGCTCGGAGAATGTGGTTTATATACCGAAGGTAGGGGGGGGGGAGGGGGGAGGGAGTAAATGATAGGTGGAGACAGAGCCCAAAAAGAGACATGACAGTTGGAGAGACAGGAGTGGACAATGGTCTGGCTGGGAGGGTGAGTAACTGCTGACTATTATCAGCTGCTAACAGTCTCCATTAGTGACTACTCACTCTCCCAGCCAGATCGTTATAAACTCCTTTGTCTGTCTGAATGTCTTCTCTCTCTTTGGGCTCTATTCCCACCTATTGATTATTCCTCACCCCCTCCCCCCATCCTATCATCTGCATATAAACCCACATTTTCCCAGCTACCATCAGATCGGAGGGAGGGTCACTGGACTTGAAACGTTAACTCTGAGTTCTCTCCACAGATGCTGCCAGACCTGCTGAGCTTTTCCAGCAATTTCTGTTTTTGTACTTAAAGTCACACCCCCATATGGGATTGCATTCATAAGTATGAGCATTCGTCAGACAGATGGATATTTGTAATGTTTTGCAAGACTGTTATGTTCCTGTCTCCAATTTTTACCTCTAGATGTAAATCGAATTCTCTGAATATTTGTTGTGTCTACAAAGTGAATAATTCTGACGACAGTACACAGATTTATCATTGTCCTTTTCTCATTTGCAACATTGCCTGATTGTCCCTCTTCTTCACTGATTAGATTAGATTCGATTCCCTACAGTGTGGAAACAGGCCCTTCAGCCCAACTAGTTCAAACCGACCCTCCGAAGAGTAACCCACCCAGACCCATTTCCCTCTGACTAATGCACCTAACTCTATGGGCAATTTAGCATGACCTGCACATCTTTGGATTGTGGGAGGAAACTGGAGCACCCGGAGGAAATCCATGCAGACACGGGGAGAACGTGCAAACTCCACACAGACAGTCGCCCGAGGCTGGAATCGAACCTGGGACCCTGGTGCTGTGAGGCAGCAGTGCTAACCACTGAGCCACCGTGCCACCCCTGATGCTTGTGATTTAATCCCAATGTAGGGTCTGAACAAGTAAGACCATCAGAAATAGGAGCAGGAGGAGGCCTTTCAGCCCCTCGAACCTGTTCCACCATTCAATAGGATCATGGATGATCCGATATTCCCAATGTCCACTTTCCTGCTCTTTCCCCTTGATTTCCCGACATCAACAATCTACTAAATATCCATAAGGAATCTGGCCTCACAGCTCTCTCTGACAAGGAGTTCTATCTCACATCTTTCCTGTCAATGTCATATTTCAGGAACATGTCTATTAACTGCAGTATTTGTAAGAAACCTGGTCAAACCATTTCCAAAGTTTATGAAGCATATGCAAAACTTCTTATTTCCTTCCAGATATTTCTTGGATATTGTTCTCAGGTTAAATATTCCATCTCTTTTTTCCAGCTCCAGGTCTAGGTCCAGCCTGTGTTTTATCACTTTCTGCTTCAGTGTGTTAATCTTCCCCCGTTGGGAAATTTTCGAGATCATCGTAATGTGATGACTCATTAAGTTGTTGTTGTAAATCAGCTGCCCTTCATCGGTTTAAGTTTCTGAGGTTTTCAATGAATAGTGAATTGTTACCGATCAGGCCAGACCCCCTCAAAATATATTGTGGAAGGGAGCCCAGATCCTAATGTTTTCTTATTTGAAAGGTAAATGTGGATTATTGTGTTCCAGAGGAGAAAGTGAGGACAGCAGATGCTGGAGATCAGAGCTGAAAATGTGTTGCTGGAAAAGCGCAACAGGTCAGGCAGCATCCAAGGAGCAGGAGAATCGACGTTTTGGGCATAAGCCCTTCCTCAGGAATGAGGAAAGTGTGTCCAGCAGGCTAAGATAAAAGGTAGGGAGGAGGGACTTGGGGGAGGGGCGTTGGGAATGCGATAGGTGGAGGGAGGTCAAGGTGAGAGTGATAGGCCGGAGAGGGGGTGGGGGCGGAGAGGTCAGGAAGAAGATTGCAGGTTAGGAAGGTGGTTAGGAACTCAGCACCCACCCTTGGTAAAAGCAAATTCAGAAAACGGATTGTCTCACGTTAGGATGAGCCTTTTATTATCACAGAAATTCAATGAATACAATGAAAGGTTTATGCTGCACCCCTTACAGTCCCATCTTTAGGTACAAAGGTACCTAGGAAAAGCTTCTTCAGTTACAAGATCTTAGGAAACAGAGAAACAAGATGTAAAGTGTTGCAGAAATATAAGTTCAGAACCAAGGTCTTCCAACCCTGTCCACACTGGCACCAAGCCTCCAGACCGCACCAGGTCCTGGCTCCAGGCCGCACCGGCCTTCATCCCTTGGATCATGAGGCTGGGAGATCGCTTTCAGAACACCACGCCTGGAGGCCATGCTGGGAGGCCACTTAGGAAGGCTGTTACTTCAGGCTGGTAGGCCACCTGGCCTAAATCGTTGCTGAAGGCCTGAGTCATCACTGAAGGCCTGAATTATCGCTGAAGGCCTGAAACATCGATGGAGGCCTGAATCATCACTGAAGGCCTGAATCGTTGCCGAAGGCCTGAGTCATCGCTGAAGGCCTGGATCGCCATTGAAGGCCTGAATCATTTCTGAAGGTCTGAATCGTCACTGAAGGCCTGAATCGTCACGAAGGTCTGAATTATCTTGGACCAGGAGAGCAACCCCCATAGCACCAGGGAAACCCCAGCTTTTGGCTGTAACCTAGAGAGGGACAAAAAAAAATCCACTTTTTCAAGACCCCATCGACAACTGCTGCTAAAAACTAAAAACTAAACTCTCTGGTTCTGTAGGTGAGAGCTTGACCACACCCATTCAGGCTGCTTCTATTGTTCCAGTTTAAAAAAGCACACCCAAAACTTCACAAGTTGTTTATCTTCTCATAGACTGCTCGTCACCTGTCCCCCAATCTCTCTGTAAAAGAAATCAGGACAAAACACACCTCTTAAAGCCACAGTATCATCACAGAATATATTAATCACATGGAATGTAACATTTGGATTATGCTCGATCACAGGTTTCTGCTCCCACCTTGAATTCTGTGTCTCCAAGGCCTTTCCGATTGTCTGTTGTTACTTCATCTGTGTCCAGAGCTTTTCCTGTACTCAGCAATCGCAAAGCGTTCTCTGATATCATTACGTTTGCTTCATTGTTTACCTCGATATCTTGAAAAATCTCAGGATTTAGATCTTTGTAGAAATCACTGATATATTCTGTCCATTATTTTGGAACAATTCTGTATCAGCTTTACCTTCTATGCACTCACTCTCAGCTGTTATTTCTTTCTCTCTATCAAATATTTCACCTTCTTTCCCATTTTTGTGATTTTTAGACCAATCCCTTTCTCTCCTCTCATTTGTTCTCATTCTTGAGACATTTAGACTTGTTTATTACTTTCACAGTGAATCCCTTTCTGATGTTCTCATCACAGTTCGGTTGTATAGCGTTTTCTTTTCAGGAATATTCAGTTTCAATTTAATCTTTGCCACAAGGAGACAATGATATGAATTGAAAACAGAAAATGCTGGAAATTACGGCAGGTGAGGCAGCATCTGTGGAGAGACAGCTCTCTCTCTCTCTCTCTCTCTCTCTCTCTCTCTCTCACACACACTCTCTCTCTCCATGGATGCTGCCTGACCTACTGTTTTGTTTTCAGTGTAGATTCCAGCATCTGCAGTAATTTGTCTGATGATGATATGAATGTCTATTTGCGCAGGATTACATATCAATGTCCTTTATATTGTTCCGAAAATGTAATAATACCGTTACAATGAGGGGGAAGGAAATGAAGAAGGAAGAATTTGCTCGCATGTTGTGAATCCCTGGTTCGACCACAACTGGCGTTAGTGTCAGCTGTCCTCGGCACAATGTCTTCGTTAGGATAGAGTCACTCTGGAAAGAAGGGAGGATAGATTCACCAGGTATACCAAGTGTTCCAGTGATTACATTGAGGGGAGAGATTGCAGCAATGAGACATTGTATTTGTGGGGTTGAGGATTACCAGATCAGCCATGACCTCACTGAATAGCAGATTAGACTCGATGGGCTGAATGGCCAACTTCGGATATCACAATATTTGCTGGAAATTGGAACCTCTGGCTGATGTTTTTCAAATATTTACACAGAGGGGGTTAGAAACGCAGTTCTCTTTTCCATAATGATTATTTAATATTGGCTTAATAAATGGTCTTAAACCTGAAATCAATAGAATTTGTTGGACCACAATCCTCCAGGACTTGGAGTCACAGAACCACAGAATTGTTACAGTGCAGAAAGAGGCCATTCATCCCATCATGTCTGCACTGGCTCTATCCCTTAAAGCCAATGTCCTGCCTGTTCCCCATATCCCTGCTCACTATGTCTCACCAAGTAACCATCCAATGTCCCTCTTAACTGTCCTGATTGAACCTGCCTTCCCCACATTTCCAGGCACAGCATTCCATACCCTAACCACTCACTGGGTGAGAAGCTGCTCCTCACGTCACCCTTCCTTCTTTTGCACATCGCTGTAAATTTATGCCCTTCTCGTTCTCGTTATTGTTCCATTTATGAGCAGGACAGCTTCTCCCAATCTATTCTAACCAGCCCTCCCACACGATTTTGGAAACCTCGATCAGGTCTCCTCTCAGCTTCTCTTCTCCAAGGAGTGCAGCCCCACTTTCTCTAATCTCCCCCATTGCTGACGTTTCCCATCCCTGGGACCATTCATTAATGCTTCTGCACTCTCTCCGATGTGTTCACATCTTTCCAATAATGTGGCACCCACAACTGTACAAAAGACTCCAGCTGGAGTCTAACAAGTATCTTATGCAAGTTCAGCATCATCTCCTTGCTCTTGTACGCTATGAGAAAGTGAGGACTGCAGATGCTGGAGATCAGAGCTGAAAATCTGTTGCTGGACCTGCTGCACTTTTCCAGCAACACATTTTCAGCTTGTACTCTATGCCCCTATTAATAAAGCCAAGAATACTATGTCCTTTAACTGCTCTCTCCATGTGTCCAAACACCTTCGGTGATCTGTATACATATACACCCAGCTCCCTCTGCTCCTGCCCCCCCCCTTTAGAACTGTACCTCCTATTTTATATTGTCTTTCAATGTTCTACTGACCAAACTGCATCACCTCACACTTCTCTGCATTGAGTCTCATCTGCTACTTTTCTGCCTACTCCATCAACTTGTCAGTGTCCTTTTGGAGTTCCACACTGCCCTCCCCACAGTTTACAATTCTTCCAAGTTTTGTATCATCTGCAAACTTTGAAACTGTCCCCTGCACACCAAGATCCAGATCATGAATGTCTGTCAGTAAGGGTCCCAAAACTCACCCCTGGGGAATTCCACTGGAAACCTGCCTGCGGCCTGAAACACATCCATTGCTCTCTGTGTGTATCCGTACTGTCAGTTTTATACCCTGACCTCTGGCCTTCCTCACAGATCTGTTGTGTGCCTTATTATCAAACATCTCCCATGTTACCCTCATTGAGTGGGAAAATGGAAAACATTAGGCCAGTGATCAGTCACGATCTCATTGGACAGTACATCAGTCTCGAGGTATGTTCTCCTCCTACTGAAAGATGTGACAGGTGGATGATGCTGGTGGCTGTGACAATGAAGAGGCTGCAGGTAATGTTCTGGAAAGAGGCCAATGATTGCGATTATTTGGAGAGAACTGGCGTCTCCACTTAACAGGAAAGCAAAAGGGAGTCTTACTAATGGTGTTCAAAATTCAGAGCATTATAGTGAATTTTTAAATTATAAAATCATTGGATGTGGCTTCACTGGCTGGGTTACTGTATATTACCCATCCCTAGTTGCCCCTTGAGAAGGTGGGGGTGAGCTGTCTTCTTGAACTGCTGTAGTCCATGTGCTGTGGGTAGACCCACAATGTCCTTGAGGAGGAATTCCAGGATGCTTTATTGAAAATGTCTTTAGGAAACATAAACAGAGCAGGACTAATTGGATAGCACCTTCAAAGGGTTAGCATGGACCATGAGGAACTGAGTGGTGTCCTTCAGGGCCGTATGGATTTAGTTATTTATAATCAAACTATATGGACATGTTATGGTATAGCTTCATGTCTGGTGGGACTTGAAACTGAACATTCTGGCCCAGAGGTAGGGACACTGCCTGCAGTTTTGGTCTCCTTACTTGAGAAACTGGAGGGGGAGCAGAGGAGGTTCACTAGGTTGGTTCCAGAGTTGAGGGGGTTGGCTTATGAGAAGAGACTGAGTAGACTGGGATTATATTCATTGGACATTAGAAGAATGAAGGGGATCTTATAGAAACATGTAAAATTATGAAGGATATAGATAACAGAGAAGCAGGAAAGTTGTTTCTACTGCTGGGTGAAACTACAACTCGGGGGCATAGTCTCAAAGTAAGGGGGAGCAGATTTAAGACTGAGTTCAGGAAGAATTTCTTCATCCAGAGGGTTGTGAATCTGAGGAATTCCCTGCCCAGTGAAGGCTTCCTCATTGAATGTTTTTAAGACAAAGGCAGATAGATTCTTGAGCCGTAAAGGAATTAAGGTAATGCTGAGAGAATGGGTAAGTGGAGCTGAGGCCATGAAAATATCAGCCGTGATCTTATTGAATGGCAGAGCAGGCCCGAAGGGCCAGACGGCCTACTCCTGCTCCTAGTCCTTATGTTCTTATGATACTTGCCACTGTCCCACAAGATAGGCTACTGTATGCGTCTATGATACTTCAAGTAACAACAGCCGTTAAATGAATGAATGGGCTTTAAATTCAGGACAGACGAAGAAGATACAAAAAGGTTTCATCTTTAAGGGAGTACAATGCAATACGCAATACTTAGTTATTTGAAACATTAGGGTCACTGCTACTGCAGTAGGACACAATTTTCTGAAGATCTTCACTCACTTAATGGTACAAATGGAATCATTAACATATCCAGAGCCACAGAACAAATTTATTTTTGTAGACTTTTGCCTCCCAAGATCTTACTGAATACAAAGGTATTGTCAATTTGAGTAGTAAATGGTCACAAAGGGACACGTTGTTAATTAAACACAAAGTAGATCACTTCTGTCACAGCTTGTTGTCACAAAGACAGATGGAATATATTTGTCAGTTGAGGAACAAAGTTGATGGAAAGCGAGAGACCTGGTAGGGAGAACCAAATCAGTATCAATCAGCTTCCTCATCAATTAATAGATCAATCAAGCCATACAAATGATTGATTGATGACCATAGCCATCACACTTTCAAAAAATGTCTACCTTCAAAGATTTATAGCAGTCAGCTGATCTCAGTTTGCTGTCAGGTATCTCCCAGTCATGTAGATCAGTGATGTACAATATATTAGCTCCATGCCATATTTCACCAACTGTGAATGACAATGTGACTAATTACATTTATGATTAGTAAATTAGAAACAGCAGAATTAGGAACAAGCTTGACTATTCAGCCCCTCAGGTCTGCTGTAATCTGTAAAAGAAGAAAAGGTGGTGTGACAATCGAAACCTTTCCATCCAGCAAGTGTTTCGGGTCTGGAACGCTCTGCCTGGAAATGTAGGGGAGGCAGGTTCAACTGAGACAGTCAAGTGGGGCATTGGATGGCTACCTGGATTGAAATGGTGAGCTGGGATATGGGGCAAAGAGATACAGTGATAAGTAATGTTTTGCGTGCTAACCAGACAAATCATAAGTGCATCAGGGTAACAGAACAGAATGCAGAATGTGGTGTTACAGCTACAGAGAAGGTGCACAGAAAGATAAAATCTAATATATGAGAGGTCCATTGATAAATATGATAACAGCGGGGAAGAAGCTGTTCTTAATAGAACATAGAACATAGAACAAAACAGCACAGAACAGGCCCTTCGGCCCACAATGCTGTGCCGAACATTTGTCCTAGCTTAAGCACCCATCCATGTACCTATCCAATTGCCGCTTAAAGGTCACCAATGATTCTGACTCTGCCACTCCCACAGGCAGCGCATTCCATGCCCCCACCACTCTCTGGGTAAAGAACCTACCCCTGACATCCCCTCTATACCTTCCACCCTTCACCTTAAATTTATGTCCCCTTGTAACACTCTGTTGTACCCGGGGAAAAAGTCTCTGACTGTCTACTCTATCTATTCCCCTGATCATCTTATACACCTCTATCAAATCACCCCCTAATCCTTCACCGTTCCAATGAGAAATGGGCTAGCACTCTCAACCTATCCCTGTACGACCTATTCTCCATTCCAGGCAACATCCTGGTAAATCTTCTCTGCACCCTCTCCAAAGCTTCCACATCTTTCCTAAAGTGAGGCGATCAGAACTGCACACAGTACTCCAAATGTGGCCTTACCAAGGTCCTGTACAGCTGCAACATCACTTCACGACTCTTGAATTCAATCCCTCTGCTAATGAACGCTAAGATCTGTTGGTGTGTGTTTTCAAAACTTTGAGGGTGGGTGAGAGTATACCCGGGATAGGAAGGGTCTTTGATGATGTTGGCTGCTTTCCCGAAGTGTAGATGGAGTCAGTGGATGGGTGTTGGTTTGTGCGATGGACTGGGCTGTGTTCACAACTCTCAATAGTTTCTTGTAGTCCTGGGCAGAGCAGCTGCTGTACCTGTGATACATCTCGATAGAATGCTTTCTATGGTGCATCTATAAAAATTGGTAAGAGTCATTGAGGGCATGAGGAATTTCCTTAGCCTCCTAATGAAATGGAGGCGTCGTTGTGCTTTCTTGACTGTAGCTTCAAAGGGTGGACTGCAGCCATCCATGAAGGCAGCTCCCCACCTTCTGTAGGGTAAATATGGATGGACAATTAATACTGGCCCAGCCATTGATGCCCATACCCCATAAGTGAACTAAAAAAGACCGTTTACTGGAAACAGCTGGAGAGAAACAAGAAGGTTCTTCGATGAATACCCATTAGTGTTCTGAAACTGGTGGAGACAGAAAGACGCCAGCAGTTTGCATTGAATGGTGTGAGATGTTTATTCAGTAACGTGTGAAATACTCTTACATTTACCTGTTCTGTATTTAAGGTGTCTCTGTGACATTACTGCATGCAAGTGAAGAACTGTTCTCATAGCTATGCCTCAGTGCCAACACTGATATGGAGGAGGGACTGTGCCTGTGGTGGTTATCTGTTGGGATTGGGACATGGATTCCTGGGAATAGCAAAAAAACTCAGATACTGTCAGATGTAACTCTTTTATGTGTCGTGAAGGATTGTGTGTCAATGGGAAAAACTTGGATCGGACCTGGGTTCAACCTCATATCTAAGTGGATCCATGGGGAATAAATCAGTGGCTAATGATGAGTGAGAGTCTGTCAATGGCAATTATTGGGCCAGTAACAGATTACAAAGGGTTTTAAATGGTTCAGTTTCGATCTGATCTCTCTGAGGGTCATGGAGAACTCAGTGAAGAGTCACATTCTTCCAAGTCCTTGTTACACATTTGAAATTTGAAATATTGAAGTCTTTGAAATATTGTCACCTGTCTTTATGATCTATTGAACTAATGGTGTATGTACTTTAAATTATCTTCAATATCAATACTTTATGTCTGATTAGGCTGAAGTTTAATGGGTCAAATGAGAAAAGAATGGTAAAATCAATTTGGGATCTGTCAATTTAACAGATAGTAATTCTCCACTGTTAAGAAGAATTTGAGATGCCTTGTACAATAATGTAGACTCCATCCAAATATGAAATATTGTCTCTTTCAAGTGACCAAGTTATAAAGGATGAGATGTTTGATAGTTTGAGAAGAATACAATAGTGTACAGGCTCAAGAGAAATTAATCACTTTCCAATATGTACAAAGTCATATTGGGCTCCATAGCTCCCTGAATGTTTGTACTCTGTGCCCCAGTTGATGAAGGTAAGTATGCTGAACGCCTTCTTTCCCACCTTACCCAGTTGCGTTGCCACTTTCAGGGAGCTATGGACTTGCACCCCGAGATCCCTCAACTCCTCAGGACCCTGCCATTTACTGTATACCTTCCTCTTGCTTTTGACTTCCCAAAATGCGTTGCTTCACTCTGCCATTTCTCCGCCCATATTTCTAATTGATCTATAACCTGCTGTATTCTTTGACAACTTCCTCACTGTCCAGTATCCACAAATTTTTGTGTCATTTGCAAACTTACCAATCATTTTCATCTAAATCATTTATAGATCTTATAAACAATCGAGGTCTAACAATGATCCTTGTGAAACCTTTCTGGTCACAGACCTCCAGCCAGAAAAACACTCATCCCCAACTACCCAATGTCATCTGTGACCAAGCCAACTAACCAACTCACTGCAGGTCCCATGTGACATAATCTTCAAGACCAGCCTACCGTAAGGGACCTTGCCAAGTGCTTTAGGAAAGTTCACATAGATAACATCCACAGCCCTACCCTCAATCATCTTCATCACTTCCTTAAAAAACTCAAATCAAATCTGAGACAAGCCCACTCCTGTACAAAGTCATGTCGACTAACCCTAATAAGTCCATTCTTCTCCTATGTAAGTAAATGCTGGCCCTAAGAATCTTCTCCAATAATTTCCCAGCCACTGATGTAGGTTTCACTGATCTATAATTTCCTGGATTATCACTTTTGTCCTTCGAAAACAAAGGAACAAAGTTGGCTACTCTCCAGTCTCTGGGATCACACCACAAGCTAAAGAGATACAAAGATCACCGTCAAGCCCCCAGCAATCTCCTCCCTTGGCTCCATCAGTATCCTAGGATAGACCCCATCAGGCCCTGGAGACGTATCTACCTTAATGTTCTTTAACATACCCAACACCACCGCCTTCTTAATATCCACATGCCTTAGACAGCAACATGCCCCTCCCTAATCTTACTATCTTCCATGTCCCTCTCCTTGATGAACACCGACATGAAGTGCGCATCAAGGATCTCACTTCCTCTGGCTTCACGTGTAAATTCCCTACTTTGTACTTGAGTAGATCAGCCCTTTCCCTAGATATCCTCTTGCTCTTTATATAGGTTTAAAATGCCTTGAGATTCTCCTTAACCCTACTTACCAAAGGCATGTCATAGTTCCTTATAGCCCTCCCTATTCCTTAGTCAAGTTCTTTTCAGTTTCCTTTATGTTCCTCAAAGCTCCTGTTTGATTTCAGTTTCCTGAACCTTACATATGCATCCTTTTGCTTTTGGACTGAACTTTCAAAATCTCTTGTCAGCCTGGATTCCCAAATCTTGCCATCCTTATCTTTCATCTTCACAGGGACATACTGGTCCTAAGCTCTGATCAATTGCCTTGAAAAGACTCCTATACATCAACAGTAGATTTATCCTCAAACAGCCATCCCCAATCTAATTTCTCCAGTTCCTGCCTAATACTGTTATAATTAGCCTTCCCCTGATTTAGCATTTTTATCTGAGAACCAGCCTTAACCTCATCTGTAATGAAATAGCTCTACGGAAGCCGGTACTCCATTACCGAGTCACCTCTATTTACACGAGAACAGTCCATGACCCTGTCACTTCAGAGCCTGCTCTCAGAGTGCCAGAACCTCTGACCCTCCTGTTTCTATCTGTCAGCCAGGGCTCTCTGATTGGACCAGGTTAACAGCCCCAATCAGGGAACTCAGATTCTATGAGGTCCATCTGGCTGACCCTGTTACAATCACTACATGTAACTATCTTGAAATGTATGTTATCACATTCCCAAAATACTCCCCATTGAAACTTCGATCACCTGGCCAGCCTCATTCCCCAATGCAAAATCTCAAACCACCCCTTCCCTAGTTGGATGATCTACATTTAAAATCCCTAATGGGTGCGCCTAATAATTCTATCCCAACAAAGCCCCTGGCACTAATGGAGTCCTAGTCAATCACCCAATACCATAACCTTCCTATTCTGACATTTTCCATGATCCACTAACATATCTGTTCCTCTCTCTCCTGCTGGCTATTGGAGGCCTATAGTATGACCCCATTGTAGTGATTGCACCTATCTTACTCCTGAGCTTTTCCCATAAGGCCTTGCTGGATGAGCTCTCCAAGATATCCTCTCTCAGTACAGCTGTGACATTCTCCCTTAACAACAATGCAAATTCCATAATTTCTCAGGATGTTGCCTGGACTGGAGAGTTTCACTTATGGAGAGCAATTGGATAGACTAGGGCAATTTTCATTGGAGCAGAGGAGGTTGGGGGACGATATGATTGAGGTGTATAACATTATGAGGGGCATGGATAGGGTAGACATGAAGAAACCTTCCCTCTTGGTGGAGGGATCAATGACCCAGGGTGGGGGCATAAACTGAAGAGAAGGGGCAGGGTGTTGTGAGAGGTGAGGAAATGTTTCTTTACCCAGAGACTGGTGGGAAGCTGGAATTCACTGCCTGTCAGAGTGGGAGAGACAGAAACCCTCATCGCATTGAAGAATAATTTAAATGTACCATTGTAATGCCAAAGCTATGGGCCAAGAGCTGGAAGATGAGATCAGAATAGTTAGGTGGGTGTTTTTGACTGGTACACACATGATGGGTTGACAGGCCTTTTTCTGTGTTTTAGAGCTCTGTGACTATATGGCTATGAAATCTCGTGGTATCAGGTCAAACGTGGGTACAGAAACCTCCTGCTGGTAACCTTGTACCACCCTCCCTCAGCTGATGAATCATCACTCTTTCATATTGAATAACACCGAGAGGAAGCACTGAGGGTGGCAAGGGCACTGACTCTGGCCGGGGTGGGGGGGGGGGTGGTGGAGGTCCCTCGTTCTACCATTACCACCTCGCTAGGACACTAACCGTGGTTGAATGGAGAGTGCAGCAGAGCCTGCCAGGAGCAGCATACCTGAAGATGACATGTCAACCCGGTGAAGCCACCAAACAGGACAGCATGCCAAACAGTATAGGCAGCTATTGAAGAAGGGCTTATGCCCGAAACGTCGATTCTCCTGTTCCCTGGATGCTGCCTGACCTGCTACGCTTTTCCAGCAACACATTTTCAGCTATTGATAAATGGAGCTAAGCGATCCCAACAACCAACCTTTTCACATCCAGTTATGAATAGTCCTTGTTTTGAAGAGTTTTGGAACATTCAACCTCACCGTGATGTTTATTCTCATTTCCGGAGGTCTTATTCCTGAACACGAGCAGCTCTCGGGGCTGTGATGGGAAGCCATTCCAAGACAATGGAATTTCAGAACAAGCCTTTTTTTCAAACACAGAAATTCCATTCCATTCCTTATACTAATGCATATTCATTTACATATGCTGCATTACATTATCAAATAGTCAATCGTAAAACTATGATCGGATTGATTTGTACCAATCAAAGACCTTGAACTCTCTCCATAATTAATGGAAGTTTTGGATGCACCAATACCTTTGAATCTGTCACCTAAACTTAGTGCCACCTGGAAACTGGCTCTTGTCACTCCTTTTGTAAATTGGTATTGCTCATTAGCATTTTACACCTCTGTACCTTACCAATATTCTTCAAGACTTAAAGGCTTGATCCTAATTAGGCCACTTGCTTTCCTGCTTTTCTGCTTGTGTTCTCTGCCTCCTCCCTGAGGGTGTCCTGTATTGTTGTGACCTTCACTGGCTTTGGTGTCTTGAAAGTGAAGTGGTACCAGGACCACGTCAGGAATCCAGCCATGGGGAGTACCAGCTGTTGAGACATTACTCGGCTTCTGATAATGCCACAGCCAAACTGACTCAATTGGGTGGCATGGTAGCTCAGTGGTTAGCATTGCTGCCAGGGACCCAGGTTCAATTCCAAGCCTTGGGTGACTGTGTGGAGTTTGCACATTCTCCCCGTGTCTGCTCTCGTTTCCTCACATGACCCAAAGATTTACAGCTTAGGTGGATTGGCTGTGCTAAATTGTTCCATAGTATCCAGGGATGTTCAGGCTAGGTGGGTTAGCCATGGAAAATGGGGGAAGGGTCTGGGTGGGACAGTCATTGGAGGGTTGGTGTAGACTTGATGGGTGAAATGGCCTCTTGGTGCACTACAGAAATTGTTCCATTCAATGGACTCTGCACTCAATAGCAGAGACAACAAATTTGGAGTTTTAAAAAATCTTATGATTGTGTTTCAGACCATCTGAATATTATTATCATATTTAATGAAACATAACACTTTGATCCAATGTAAAATAGTCACTTATTTTACACCTTTCAAAGTGGTAACCACACACACACTAACAACAGTGATGGATGTTTCGAGTGAGGTGTTTCCTGCTCCCACAAACTAAGGGGACAGTATGTTACAGTGAGGATAGAGCTGTTGAGTACATTTCGCACAAATACATTCCTCTAGATATGTCTCTTTTCATAAACATAAACTGTGTACATAACCATTTTCAGTTGTACGTTCTTAGTATACATGATTGGTAAAGAAAAAGTATCAGTCATGAGCAGAAGTGCGATAATTCTAGTCTGTCCCACTTTTATCAGTCTCTGTTTTTGTTGCTCAACCATTTTCTCTAAACCATTCAGGTCTCTTACTTATACGTGTGTGAGTTGTTGACAGCAGTTAGTCTGGTCTTTGCTTGTCCCTGGATGATGTTCTTTCCCTGGAGAGTGTAGTTCTGAAGGTGAGTGTTTGATCACACTGAGACGCTTGTCTTAATATCTCAGGTTTAATATCTCGGTTGGATTGATGACTTGCAGAGTTTGTTGAGATGTAGTTGCCAGCTTTTTGATTTGGGTGAGAGCTGTTTCCTGTTTTGTGCCCCCCACTCCCCATTACCGCACATCCTCAGCCGTGCAAACCCCCCACACTCTGATGGCCAATCAGGCAAGAGCTTTGCTCAATAATTAATGAATCCAACACATTGTGGTATACAAACAGAAAGTGGTGGAGAAACTCAGCAGGCCTGGCAGCGTCTGTGAAAAGAAAGCAGAGTTCATGTTTTGGATCTGATGAGATTGTCCTTCAGTGGTTGGATTGTTGTTAAGATTAGAATCAGATAGAGTTAGAATAATCTGCTGATATCC
Organism: Chiloscyllium plagiosum; assembly: GCF_004010195.1. NCBI lineage: Eukaryota > Metazoa > Chordata > Chondrichthyes > Orectolobiformes > Hemiscylliidae > Chiloscyllium > Chiloscyllium plagiosum. Next base: position 56,961,370 of record NC_057730.1, on the reverse strand, counting down.
CAAGTCCAATAATGGCTGAGTAGCCAGATAACTCAGATGGTGCTAATGATGTGTTTAATCCCCCAGTCTGGTCAACATTGCTGGTTCACACCTCAGATTATCTGAAGAAGGGACACTGCACTCGAAACATTACCTCTACTTTCTCTCTACAGACCTGCTCTTCATCAATTTCTGTTTTACTGCAAACTTTAATCCTTTGGCAGTACAGACTCGATGGGTCGAAGGGCCTCATCTGTGCTGTATGATTCGATGATAAACAACAGTTTGGTCCAGGATGATTAAATCTATCAGATTGTTTCAATTTAACATTAGTTTTTTTTTAAAAATTCCTTTTATCACTTCAGTTCTGTGCCGAAATCAGAATCCATTGTCAGGAGGTACTTTAGTCTCTGTGACATACCTGGCCATCAGTGAAGGTGGTATCTACTGGATTACAGCCCAGGCTGGTGCAGGTCTCCATTTACCTCCAGCTTTCTGAATGCACGGTGCAAACATCTGCTTCTTATGACTCTTCCAGTCTCTGTCCTGATGAAAGATGGAAAACATATACGTATTCCACTAGGGCAGCCCTCAATGTTTCTAAATTCATGTCACATTGCAGAGATGATCATCAACATCCTTCAACAAGACAGATACAACTCATTAAAAAGAAGCATTGGACTGGATTCCAGTGCACAGAGAGGTACAGACGAAGACCAATCAGTCATCAAATTACTTGATGCCTCATTTATCTTTCATTGTCCGTTGTTTCACAGTCCCAGGGGCTCCTGATCATCCAAGTTCGCTTTGAGTCGGAGGCTAACCCTGTGCATATTGTATTGCTGCATACAGATTGAAGGGGTTTGGGTTTGTTTTAACGGAAAACAGAAAGTTGACATTGCAGCCGTAAAACTGACCTGAAGCTCAGGGATCAGGTATACGTTAAACACTTTGATCTTCAACCCTGTACTGTCACATCCAAAACATTTTCACCAGCAATTTCTGCAGGTTCATTCAGGACATTCAAAGGGGCATCAGATAATTATTTGGATTGAAATGGCATGCATGGATTTGGGGGAAACAGCAAGAGATTGGCATGAGGGAATATATCCAGGCAGAGTGGGCCAAATGGCCACCTTCTGCACTGCAATGATTCCGTGATTCTGCGAGTTACTGAACTAAGAAGCACCATTATATCTGACCCATAAAACACCCCACCGTGTGGCTGCAGAACACTGATGCTGCAGACATGCTAAACCATGTTCAATTCCCTGTAACTGCACCCTTTTCTAAATACATTTAAGTGATTACATTGAGTTCATGAAGGTCTTAATGTGATGTGACCCTGAATTGGTGCTCGTGACATCGGCAGGCGATTTCAAACTCACTTCAGCTTTCCAGAGTGGGAGTGGGTTTTCACCTTGTTAGTCTGTACACACGGGTGACCCACCTTAACTAGTCAGCCTTGACTTCTGTACTTGGCCACTGAGAAAAATAAACTGTGAGTCAGAGAGAGACTGGTGTCAGTAATAAAACCAAATGTTGCTAAAATAACAACTTCCACTGAGAGATGGATGGCTGGCTCAGAGATAAACAATATCCAATAAATTCATTCCAACTAGCTGCAACTTTCCTTAACTAGACATTGAAAGGCTGATGGTTGGAATGATTTGATTATGTTCAAAGCCATCAGATTCCTGCTGGCTATCAGAATAAGGCAAGGTTTATTGCAAGATCAATAATGAACATTGAACACCCGCCTGAGCTTATTGAGAGAGAAAGAATCTGCAATTTTTACTCATCCAATATCCAACTGTTTATTCAATGAAAACATTCTGCACATCAATTTTGATGTTGTTTATTTGAACCTGTGTCAACCTGATAAATTGTCAAGGTTTAATTTGAAGTAATGCTGCAGAATTTCATAAGTGTACCTGCCAGTTATACTGCTTAACATTTTAGCATTCTTGTGTGTAAATGTTTGGTGGTTCCTGTGGATTTCATGAATATTAAACCTGTGATTATGTAAAGTGTACTATCGCCATGGTGAGGGTGACAACACGGTCATACGGGGAGGTTGGGTAAAACAATGTCTGTAATAATGACATATTGGCATCGGCAGTCACATTTCTGAGATTGAAGAAAGGATGGAGTCGATCCATTCTCGTGAGCGATACAGCCAATGCACAGACAGAAATTTGCATAATACATAAGTGCAATTGCAGCATGCTACTGTGCAGAGGGACTTGGGTGTCTTTGTGCATGAACCATAAACAGCTGGTTTACAGGTGCAGCAGATAGTTAAGAAGACAAATGGAAATTTGACCTTCGTTGTGAAAAAGATTGAGTTTAAACAGAGAGAGGTTAGGTTGCAGCTGTACAAGGTGCTGGTGAGGCCACACCTGGAGTACTGCGTGTAGTTTGGTCTCCTTACTTGAGAAATTATGTGCTGGCATCAGAGGGGGTGCAGAGGGGGTTCACTAGGTTGATCCCGGAGTTGAGGGGCCTGACTTAGAACATAGAACATAGAAGAGTACAGCAGAGAACAGGCCCTTCAGCCCACGATGTTGTGCCGACCATTGATCCTCATGTGAGGTAAACCTAATGTACGAACCCTCACATTTCTGTGACCATATACATGTCCAGCAGTCTCTTAAATGTCCCCAATGACCTCGCTTCCACACTGTTGCTGGTAACGCATTCCATGCTCTCTCAACTCTCTGCGTAAAGAACCTGCCTCTGACATCCCTGCTATACTTTCTGCCAAACAGCTTAAAACTATGACCCCTCATGTTAACAATTTCTGCCCTGGGAAATAGTCTCTGGCTATTAACTCTATCTATGCCTCTCAGTATCTTGTACACCTCAATTAGGTCCCCTCTCTTCCTTTTTTTTTCCAATGTAAAAAGTCTGAGCTCAGTCAACCTCTCTTCATAAGATAAGCCCTTCATTCCAGGCAGCATCCTGGTAAACCTCCTCTGAACCCACTCCAAAGCATCCACATCTTTCCTATAATAGGGCGACCAGAACTGGATGCAATATTCCAAGTGCGGTCTAACCGAAGTTTTATAGAGCTGCAACAAGATCTCATGACTCTTAAACTCAATACCCCTGTTAATGAAAGCCAAAACACCATATG
>NC_057730.1:56945577-56957923 GCF_004010195.1 Chiloscyllium plagiosum | reverse complement strand
CCTCATCACCTTTTCTAGTCACATCCTCAAAGAACTCAATAAGATTTGTGAGGCATGACCTGCCCCTCATAAAGCCATGTTGACTGCATTTAATCAAGCCATGCTCTTCCAGATGGTCATAAATCCTATCCCTCAGAATCCTTTCTAACACCTTGCAGACGACAGACGTGAGACTTACTGGTCTGTAATTGCCGGGGATTTCCCTATTTCCTTTCTTGAAGAGAGGAATTACATTTGCCCTTCTCCAGTCCTCAGGTACGACTCCAGTGGAGAGCGAGGATGCAAAGATCTTTGCAAGCGGAGAAACAATCACATTTCTCGCTTCCCAAAGCAGCCGAGGACAAATCTGCTCTGGTCCTGGCGACTTGTCAATCTTAATGTTTGTCAAAATTTTCACACATCAGCTTCCTCAATCTCTATCCGTTCCAGCATGCTTACCTGCTCCTCAATGGTTTCATTCACTACAAGGTCCGTTTCTTTAGTAAAGACAGAAGCAAAAGACTCATTTAGGGCTTCCCCTACCTCCTCAGACTCTATACACAAGTTCTCTATACTATCCTTGATAGGGGAGGAAGTGGGGACTGCAGATGCTGGAGATCAGAGCTGAAAATGTGTTGCTGGAAAAGCGCAGCAGGTCAGGCAGCATCCAAGGAGCAGGAGAATCGACGTTTCGCGCATGAGCCCTGAAGAAGGGCTCATGACCGAAACGTCGATTCTCCTGCTCCTTGGATGCTACCTGATCTGCACTTTTCCAGCAACACATTATTCCTGATCGGCCCTACTCTTTCTTTGACCATTCTCTTATTCCTCACATACGTGTAAAATGCCTTTGGATTCTCCCTAATCCTTCCTGCCAAGCCTTTTTCGTGCTCCTTCCTGGTTCTCCTCAGACCATTTTTGAGCTCCTTCCTCGCCTGCCTGTAATCCTCTAGAGCTGAGCAAGACCCTTGCTTCCTCCACCTTGCTAAGCTACCTTCTTTCTTTTGACGAGAAGCTCCTCCGCTCTCGTCATCCAAGGTTCCTTTATCTTTCCCCTTCTTGCCTGTCTCAGGAGGACACATTTGTGCATCGCTCGTACCAACTGTTCCTTAAACAGTCTCCACATGTCTATAGTACCCTTTCCATGGAGCAATTGCTCCCAGTCCATGCTTCCCAACTCACGTCTGATAGCATCATGAGGAGAAATTCAGTAGATTGGGACTGTAGTAATTGGAAATTAGTAGAATGAGGAGGAATGAGTAGAAATAGAAACATATAAAATTATGAAGGACATAGATAAAATAGGAGGGAGGTTGTTTCCCTTGGTGGCTGAAACTAGAAATGGGGGCAAAGCTTCAAAATAAGGGGAACAGATTTAGGACTGAGCTGAGGAGGAACGTCTTCACCCAAAGGGTTGTGAATCCATGGTATTCCCTGCCCAGTGAAGCAGTTGAGACTTCCTCATTGAATGATTTTAAGGCAAAGATAGATAGATGTAGGTTTGCTCGCTGAGCTGGAAGATTCATTTTTAGATGTTTTGTCACCATACTCGGTAACATCATCAGTGAGCCTCTGGATGAAGCATTGGTGGTGAAGCCCGCTTTCTATGTTTGTGTTTACTCGGGAGTGGTGATGTCATTTCTGATGGAGACATCATTTCTTATAATGATGTCATTTCCTGTTCTTTTTCTCAGGGGTTGGCAAATGGGATCCAAGTCAATATGTTTGTTGATAGAGTTCCAGTTGGAATACCATGCTTCTAGGAATTTTCATGCGAGTCTCTGTTTGGCTTGTCCTAGGATGGATGTGTTGACCCAGTCAAAGTGATGTCCTTCCTCGTCCATATGTAAGGATGCTAGGTGAGAGTGGGACATGTCTAGTTGATGTTCATGTATCCTGGTGGCTAGTTTTCTGCCTGTTGACCAACATAATGTTTGTTACAGTTTTTGCAAGATATTTTGTAAACAGCATTAATTTTGCTTGTCTGTATAGGGTCTTTCAAGTTCATTAGCTGCTGTTTTAGTGTGTTGGTCGGTCTGTGGGCTACCATGATGCCAAGGGGTCTGAATAATCTGGCAGTCATTTCCAAGATGTCTTTGATGTAGGGGAGAGTGGCTAGGGTTTCTGGACGTGTGTTGTCTGCTTGTTTGGGTTTGTTGCTGAGAAATCGGCGGACTGTGTTCATTGGATACCCATTCTTTTTGAGTACACTGTATAGGTGATTTTCCTCTGCTCTGCGTAGTTGCTCTGTGCTGCAGTGTGTGGTGGCTCATTGAAATAATGTTCTAATGCAGCTTCATCTGTAGATGTTGGGACGATTGTTTCTGTAGTTCAGTATTTTGTTCGTATTGTTTTCCTGTTTTTCCTATATCCTTACATATGGATGAGGAAGGCCAGCACTTCAACTGGGACAACACATCCATCCTAGGACAAGCCAAACAGAGACACGCATGAGAATTCCAAGAAGCATGGCATTCCAACCGGAACTCTATCAACAAGCACATTGACTTGGATCCCATTTACCACCCCCTGAGAAAAATAACAGGAAATGATGTCATTATAGGAAATGACATCACCAACCCTAGGAAACTCAAACACATGAATAGAAAGCGGGCTACACTACCAGTGCTTCGTCCAGAGGCTCACTGAAGATGTTACCTGCTATGGTGACGAAATGTCTAAAAACGAACCTTCCAGCTCAGCAAGCAAACTTACATCCAGAACCTCAACCTGAGCTACAAATCCTCTCAAAACACGCTAAAGATAAATAGATTTTTGAATTACAAGTTATGGTGAGCAGTCAGGTAACTGGAGCTGAGTCCATGAAAAGATCAGCCATGAAGTTATTGAATGGTGAATCAGGCTCAATGGGTCAGCTGTCCTACTCTAGCTCTGAGCTCTTTTGTTCTTATGGTGTAAACAGAAAAGCTCAGAGAACCAACTAGAGTCAGTCAGCAATCACTTGGGGAACATGGGGAATCATTACAGCCCACAGATGACCAGAATAGAGAAGGCTAGCCCTCTCTCCAATAGGGAGAATAGAAGTGGCCTTGTAGCAACAAAAAACAAACAGTCTCCTTTATAAACAATGATTTTCAGCATCTATATGTTATTCTATTAAGTGTGGAGAAATTGGCCCAAATCTAATTATTAAAGAAAAGTGAATATCAATGCTGTTGGTACTTACACACAGAGAGTACACTGTCTTCATGGGGGTATATGCTTGGTCAGACTCAAATACCCTGAAGCTGGGTATAAAGCAAAAATACTGTGGGTGCTGGAAACTTGAAATAAAAATGTGAAGTGCTGGAGAAGCTCAGCAGGTTTGGCAGCCTCTGTGGAGAGAGAAACAGAGTTCACGTTCTGAATCCAACTTCCAAAAATGAAAGGGGCCAGAGAGAGATGGTTTTATTCTGTTGACAGAGGGGCTGGAGGATTGAGTGGATTAGCTGCTGAAGCTGCCCAGTACAAAAGACAAAGAGACAGTGTTAATGGTAGTAAAGGAGGGATCTAGATGCAGAATAGGTGCTAATAACAGCTGTGAATATTAGTAGATAGGTCAGCCCTGCTGAGCGAAAACCCATACTAACGTTCCATGCAGTGGGAGAAAAGGAGTGTAATACAAATGAAGTTCCTGTTCAAAGTTGTTAAATTTAATACTGAGTCCTGAAATCTGTGAAATGCCTCAATGTTTTCCCTTGGGTTTGCGATGTGCTTCATTAGAACATTACAGCAGGCCAGGACAGAATAGGCTGCAGGACAGCAAGGGGCTTTATTATACTGGGCAGCAACTGGGAGGTCAGGGTCATTGCTGTGGACAGAGCAGAGCTGTTCCATAAAGTGGTCAGTCTCCCCAGTGTAAAGGAGAGCACGTTGTGAACAGTGAATACAGGAGACTGGATCGAGGGAAGGACATGGGAAACACTGCATCACCTGGAAAGTGTGTTTGGGACTTGGATAGTGAGAGTGGGAGGAGGGGAATGAGCAAGTGATAATTTGATGCTCCACATCTCACCCTCGCCATCTTAAGTGGCAATTCTCAAGCCATGAAATGGAGAAATATTGTTTGGAACAGATTTTGAAATATCTTGTGGTCATGAAAGGTGCTATGTAAATGCAAATCTTTCTTCTCTATGTAGAGAATGTGCCTTGAGATTTTTTAACCAAATTCAAAATTACCCACCTGGCGCCCACTTTCACTGAGAACTAATCTCCAAATAATGACTAGAGTTTGCAAACGCTGAGGGAGCAGGGTTTTGGAGGGAAACACAAACAGGGACAGTTTCTAAAATAAAAACAGAAAATGCTGGAGAAACTCAACAGGTCTGGAGAGAAAAACAATTAACATTTCAAACTCGATATGCCTTTACTTCAGAAGCCTGAACTCTATACAACTCTGTCTTTAAAATATTCTCTGATCCTACATCCACCAGCTTCTGAAGCAGAGAGTTCCAACATCTCACAAATATCTGAGAGAAAAAAATATTCCCTTCATCTCTGTCCTAAGTGATAATTTATTTCACATACATTGCTGCAGCAAGCAGGAATGCTGAATAAAATTATTTGAATTTAATACTCTGTGGTATGGAGTCTAGACTCATCTGTTATAACTCATGGGGATTTCATTGGTTGGTCTGAACAGAGTTTGTTTTCCTATGGTTTTCATGGTCACCAATACTGCAGTACCCCTGTGTCAGGATTACCGAATACAGATATTCGTCACAGTGGATGGTGGGATCTCTGTGAAATGCCATCTATTTGTACATCAGCGACTGGGTTTGACATTGAGAGCTGGCTGATACTGAGACACTGCTGTCACAGTGATAGGATTCTGAATGTTCGCTTTGTCTGATTGGCTGGAGGTATGTGTTGCCAAGGAGATGGACTGCAGGACATGGGTTGAAGTTGTGTTCATTTAGTCAGAGGGTTTTGACTGAGAGGATGTTGATAATGTTCGATTCATTCAATGACAGCTATATCGTCTGCAAGTACACAACTTTAAACAGAAATAAATACAAACAAAACCTCAATTTTCTCCTTTGAGTTGGCCTGTGATTACAGTGGAATTTATTCATGTTCTTTGTAAAGTTAAATAGCAGGCACCTTTAACCAGGTGAACATCATGTATGTTCTCCACTTTTTGTGCATGCTATCCCCCTCGTCCCCATAGCCTTGACTTGATTTTGTGCATGCTATCCCCCTCGTCCCCATAGCCTCTGTCTTGTTTACTCTCAGGAGAAAGGACCTATTCCTTCCCTTTTCACATCTTAATCTACACTCATTTTATATCTCTTTTTTCTACATCATTAACAATCCCTTTGGTTTTTGCATTGAGCTCCTGTCTCTGTCAAAAGTGGAAGAAGAACCAATTTCTAACACTTTTCAGTTCTGAAGAGTTCATTCCAGACCCAAAATGTTAAACAAAAACAGAAATTGCTAGAGAAACTCAGCAGGTATGGATCAGGTGAACAGCCAAAATCTTCTCCCCCACGTAGGGGAGTCCAGAACTAGAGGGCATAGGCTTAGGGTGAGAAGGGAAAGATTTAAAAGGGACCTAAGAGGCAACTTTTCCATGCAGAAGGTGGTGCATGTATGGAATAAGCTGCCAGAGGAAGTGGTAGAGGCTGGTACAATTACAACATTTAAAAGACATCTAGATGGGTATATGAATAGGAAGGGTTTAGAGGGATATGGGCCAACTGCTGGCAAATGGGGAGATTGGTTTGGATTGACAGACACCCAAAGGAAGACTAGATTAATTTAAGATATCTGGTCAGCATGGATGAGTTGGACCAAAACAAATGTTTCCATGCTGTACATCTGTATGACTCGATGAGCAGCATCTGTGGAGAGAGAAAACAGGATGAACATTTCAGATCCAGTGACCCTTTCCCCAAACCAAAACACTAACCCTGCTTTCTCTCTCCATAGATGCTGCCAGACCTATTGAGTTTCTCCAGCATTTTCTGTTTTTGTTACCCATTTGAACTTTCCAAATGGATACCTGTTGGACTGAAAGACTGGAGTGCGTCAGGTGATGTGTATCTTTTCAAGCTTATTGGACCAAATGTTGTTGGGTTTGTTTGATTGGCTGGTTGTTGCCAAGGAAACAGACTGCGGGATATGATTGAAACTGTCTTCATTTAGTTAATGGCCACTACTGGCTGAGAGTATTCCTGGATTTTTCATCACCTCTCAGTCAACTGCCTGACCCAGTACAACAACTGTCCCTACACCCACCTCCAATATTTTATGTAATTAACAAAACTGTTTGAAGGAAATGCACAAAACATTTTTTCTTTAACAACCCATGATCTTTGTCTTAAGTTGCCTGTACCAGTGCGCAGGAAATTAATCTTGAATCCCTGGAGATACCAGGAATATCAAGTGCTGTTTAATAACACTAAAGATGAAGCACCTGGGGGTTAGCTCATTATGTCACAGGCACTATATAAATGCTAGTTATCCCAGTAATACCTGTTGATTATTGCTGATTAATTTCCCTGGAACCGAAAATTCCAACTCTGGAAGTCCCTCGCTTTGTGGAGCTCAAAAGGCTGGTAGACTGTTCTATATATTGTCCTTTAACAGGATCTGTCATTGGTTCAGCTTGTCATGGTTTAGGTGTTCAAATTATTTGTGGTACATTGATGGGAGTTCAAGCTGAAATGTCAGAACAATACAAACCAGAGACCTGAGTGAACACATGTAATACTCTTTCCAATGAATAAGACTGAATGACTAAGAAGTAAACAGCATGAGGACAGAGAAGGAGGTGTAAATCAGAAAGGGGTAAATTGAGGGACACATTTTGTAAAGAGAGGCAGAGATTAGAAAAATGAGAGATTGGTTTGGATTGACAGAGACCCAAAGGAAGAGCTAGAAAGATTAAAAGATCATTTTGTGAACACATTCAAGATTTAAAACCTGAAGCAATGAGATTCCAGAAAGGTCGTGGTGGGGTTCCCTGTTCTGGAGTTTGTTCACAAGTTGATTTCTTCCCAGACTGGAACAGAATGTAGGACAATGGAAATCAGCTGTTTGTAAATGCAGGAAATGATTGTATCTCAGGTTGTTAAAGTTTAAAACCATGTACAGGATCGTGTTGGTGAGTATGAGCAGTAGTAATGCCACCTTAGCCCTTTCTGCTTTGATGTCTCAAATGCTCATCTCAATAGTTGATCAATTCTTCAGGGTTCCCATCTTTACCAGCCTTTTGGTAAAGATGGGAACCCTTTCATGGGATGTGTGTGTTACAGGCAAAGACAACAACATTTATTGCTCATCCCTAATTACTGAGTGGCTTGTTGGGCCACTCAGAGGACAGTTTGGAGCTAACCACATTGCTATGGGAGTGTAGACAATATGGAGGGATACTGATTCATCAGCTGGGATCCAGAAGGGGGAGGTTGGGACTGGGGGGAGGTGGTGGTAATGGTGGTGAGGAGGATTGGTTTATTGGTGAGGGGGGTGTGGGGAATGATGGTGTGGGGCTGGCAGGGTATGTGGGAACCAACAGGAGATTTCCTAGCCCATGTTTTACCTGGAGCCGTGACACTTCATGGGTCCAGAGTCAATGTTGAGAGCTCCTCGAGCAACTCCCTCTTGACTGTATCCCACTGTGCCCCCCTCTCTGCCATATCTGTTCTACTGGTGGGACAGGATGTACCCAGGGATGGTGATGGTGGGTCCTGGGACATTGTCTTGATTTGATTTGATTTGTTTAGTATTGTCACATGTACCGAGATATAGTGAAAAGTATTGTTTTGCGTGCTAACCAGACAAAATCATATGTTATATAAGTTCATCAGGGTAACAGAACAGAATGCAGAATGTAGTATTACAGCTACAGAGAAGGTGCAGAGAAAGATCAACTCTCATATATGAGCTGTCCGTTCATAAATCTGATAATAGCGGGGAAGAAGCTGTTCTTGAATCTGTTGGTACGTGTTCTCAAACGTTTGTATCTTCTGCCCGAGGGAAGAGGGTGGAAGAGACTATAACCAGGGTGGGAGGGGTCTGTGATGATGTTGGTTACTTTCCCGAGGCAGTGGGAGGTGTAGACGGAGCCAATGGATGGGAGGCTGGTCTGTGTGATGGTCTGGGCTGCATTCACAGCTCTTTGTAGTTTCTTTTGGTCCTGGGCAGAGCAGTTGTCGAACCAAGCTGTGATCCATCTGGATAGGATGCTTCCTACAATGGATCTATAAAAATGAGTAACAATCATTGTAGACATGCTGAATCTCCTCTGTCTCCTCAGGAAGTAGAGACATTGGTGTGCTTTCTTGACTGTAGAATCAATGTGGATGAATCAGGACAGATTGTTGGTGATATTGCTCCTCGGAACTTGAAGCTCTTGATCATCTCCACCTCAGTCCCATTGATACAGACAGTGGTGGGTCCTGCACTCCACTTCCTGTGGTCAATGACCAGCTCCTTCATTTTACTGACACTGAGGGAGAGATTGTTGTCTTTACACCATGCCACTAAGCTGTCTCTATCCTGTACTCTGTCTCATTGTTGTATGAGATCCAACTCACAACAATCATCAGCAAATGTGTGAATGGAGTTAGAGCTGAATTTGACCACACAGTTGTGAGTGTATAAGGAGTACAGCAGGGAGCTGAGTCCACAACCTTATGGGAGGATTATCATGGGGAAGGTGTTGTTGCCTATTCTTACTGATTACAATGTGTGTCAGGAAGTAAATGATCCAATTGTAGAGGCGGGAGCAGAGTCCAAGGTCGTGGAGTTTGGAGATGTGTTTGGTTGGAATTATGGTGTTGAAGGTGGAGCTAAAGCCAATAAATCAGAGTCTGATATAGGTGTCCTTATTATCCAGATGTTCCAGGCATGAATGTAGGGCCATGAAGATGGAGACTGCCATGTATCTGTTGCGACGTAAGCCAATTGTGTTGGATCAAGGCATTCTGGGAGGCTGGAGTTGATGTGTGCCATCACTAACCTCTCGAAGCACTTCATAATGATGGATGTCAGAGCCACCTGGTGGTGATGGTCATTAAGGTACATTACCTGAGAGTTTTCTTTGGCACTGGGATGATAATGGTCTTCTTGAAGCAGCTGGGAATCTCACAATGGAATAACGAGAGGTTAAAGCAAATGCTCCCATCAGCTGGTCCGCGCAGGATCTGAGATGGGAATCTGTCTGGGCCAGTTGTATTCCATGGGTTCACCCTCAGGAAGGCCGATCTGACCCAGTGGTAGTGACTGTGGTTCCAGGGGCACATGAGGCTGTCGGGGCAGGTGACATCATTTCACCGACCGTCTGTTTGAAATGAGCACAGATTCGACCTGACTTTACCTGGTAATGAATTATATCATGTAAGCCATGCCACATCTCTGGTTAGTCTAGGACTCCAGCTTAGTCTGGTATTGGTACTTGGTGTCCCTGATGGCTCTGTGGAAATTGTATCTTGATTTCCAGTCTAGGTCAGCCAGGTACGTTTCCATGAGTATGACTATGTCAGGCTGTTGCTTGACTAGTCTGTGGGACAGCTATTAGTAAGGAGGGTTGTTGACTGGGTTATGTTTGTTATCATTTCTGGTGCCTGGGTTGATGCCAGGTTATTTACTTTTGCGGTTTGATGTGACCGATACGCTTACTAGACCATTGCTGTGGTACTGGAGTCACGTGTAGGCCGTACTGGGTAAGGATAGCAGATTGCCTTCCTATTTAGAACCAGGTGGGTTTTTACAACAATCTGATAGTTATATGGTAAGCATTTCTCAGGATTTATTAATTATACATTGTCGATACAAATAATCCCAGAAGACTGTAGGACAGCAAATGTTGTCCCCTTGTTCAAGGAGGGGAGTAGAGACAACCCCGGTAATTATAGACCAGTGAGCCTTACTTTGGTTATGGGTAAAGTTTTGGGAAAGCGTTATAAGAGATAGGATTTATAATCATCTCAAAAGGAATAAGTTGATTAGGGATAGTCAACATGGTTTTGTGAAGTGTGGTCATGCCTCACAAACCTTATTGAGTTCTTTGAGAAGGTGATCAAACAGGTGAATGAGGGTAAAGTGGTTGATGTGGTGTATATGGATTTCAGTAAGGGGTTTGATAAGGTTCCCCACAGAGGCATGGGATTGTGAGAGATATAGCAGTTTGGATCAGAAGTTGGCTAGTTGTAAGAAGACAGAGGGTGGTGTTTGATGGAAAATGTTCATCCTGGAGCTCAGTTACCAGTGGGGTACCGCAAGGATCTGTTTTGGGGCCACTGCTGTTTGTCATTTTTAAAAATGACCTGGATGAGGACGTAGAAGAATGGGTTAGTAAATTTACAGAAGACACTAAAGTTGGTGGAGTTGTGGACAGTGCAGAAGGATGTTGCAGGTTACAGAGGGACATAGATAAGCTGCAGAGCTGGGCTGAGAGGTGGAAAATGGAGTTTAATGCGGAAAAGTGTGAGGTGATTCATTTTGGAAGGAGTAACAGGAATAAAGAGTACTGGGCTAATGGTAAGATTCTTGGTAGTGTAGATGAGTAGAGAGATCGTGGTGTCCAGGTACATAGATCCCTGAAAATTGCCACCCAGGTTGATAGGGTTGTTAAGAAGGCATATGGTGTGTTAGCTTTTATTGGTAGAGGGATTGAGTTTCAGAGCCACGAGGTCATGTTGCAGCTGTACAAAACTCTGGTGCGACCACATTTGTTGTATTACGTACAGTTCTGGTCACCGCATTATAAGAAAGATATAGAAGCTTTAGAAAAGGTTCAGAGGAGATTTACTAAGATGTTGCGTGGTATGGAGGGTAGGTCTTATGTGAAAAGGCTGAGGGATCTGAGGCTGTTTTTGTTAGAGAGAAGAATGTTGAGAGCTGAAAGTGTGTTGCTGGAAAAGCGCAGCAGGTCAGGCAGCATCCAGGGAACAGGAGAATCGACATTTCGGGCATAAGCCCTTCCTGAAGAAGGGCTTATGCCCGAAACGTCGATTCTCCTGTTCCCTGGATGCTGCCTGACCTGCTGCGCTTTTCCAGCAACACATTTTCAGCTCTGATCTCCAGCATCTGCAGATCTCACTTTCTCCTCCCAGAAGAATGTTGAGAGGTGACTTAATTGAGACATATAAGATAATTAGAGGGTTAGATAGAGTGGACAGTGAAAGTCTTTTTCCTCAGATGGTGATGGCTAACACGAAGGGACAAAGCTTTAAATTGAAGGGTGATAGATATAGGACAGATGTCAGAGGTAGTGTCTTTACTCAGAGAGTAGTAGGGGTGTGGAACGCACTGCCTGCAACAGTAGTAGACTCACCAACTTTAAGGGCATTTAAATGGTCATTGGATAAACATAGGGATGAAAATGGAATAGTGTAGATTAGATGGGTCTCAGACTGGTTCCACAGGTCGAGGGCCGAAGGGCCTGTACTGCGCTGTAATGTTCTATGTTCTATCTTCTATTAATTGAATTTAAATTCAACCAGCAGCCCTGATTGGATTTGAACTCATGACCCAGAGCATCAACCCCAGGTTCTGGATTCCCAGTCCTGAAATGATTGTTTGAAACTCAACTATTTCAATGTGTTCTGAAAATAATCATTCCATTGGGCACAAGGGAAGTGTAGAGTCATAGAACCCCTACAATGTGGACCCAAGCCATTCGGTCCATTGTGGCTGCACCAACCTTCCGTAGAGCATCCCACCCCCACCCACCCCCTACCCTATCCCTGCATTTCCCATCGCCAACCAACCCTAACCTGCACATCTTTGGACTGTGGGAGGAAACCTGAGCACCCAGAGGGGACCCACGCAGACACGGGGAGAATGTACCTGAGGCTGGAGTCGAACCCGGGTCCCTGCCACCGTGAGGCAGCACCGCTAACCATACTGCCCCAAACTCACTGGTTCAGCTGTATTTTCTTTATTTTTATTCACCAACAACATCTAGTTGCTTTGTATTTGGCAATGATACAAAAATGAGGTTATTAACAGTCTGTTATTGTGAAATTTTAACAATTCAAGTTCTGATTTTTTAACCATGCAGTTTTTAAAGTGGTCAGTCCACAACAATATCTGCTTTCTGCTGAATTTTTAATTCAGAAATTGAAGATTGATGTTGAATATAATTCCCCAGAAAAATCCAGCTCTTCCCTGGAGAGTAACTTGTTCCTTGAACATTCATTCCCACAGAACTGGAGTGCAAACAGCAGCATGGCAAGCTCAAAGCACGCACAGCTCCTTAAATATTTAATTAGTGTGTGCACAGTAGGTCACGGAAGAAGAGAATTACAATTGATCTACACCGGTCTTTATCCTCAACAGTAGCCTCCTCATCTCCTCCTTTATCTGTCTGTATCTCACCAGCTTCCAATCCCATATTCCTCTGCTTTCCTTGAAAAAC
>NC_057730.1:56939737-56945077 GCF_004010195.1 Chiloscyllium plagiosum | reverse complement strand
GTACGGAATGATGTGTACGTATGACCAGTGTACATGGGCGTACGAAATGATGGGTACATACGATCAGTGTATATGGGTGTGTGGAATGATGTGTACATACGATCAGTGTACATGGGCGTACGGAATGATGTGTATGTACGACCAGTGTACATGGGTGTACGGAATGAGGTGTAAGTATGATCAGTGTACATGGGTGTACAGAATGATGTGTATGTACAATTAGTGTACATGGGCATACAGAATGATGTGTATGTATGATCAGTGTACTTGGGCGTAGGGAATTATGTGTATGTATGATCAGTGTACATCGGCATACGGAATTATGTGTATGTATGATCAGTGTACATGGGCGTACGGAATTATGTGTATGTATGATCAGTGTACATGGGCGTGCGGAATGATGTGTACGTATGATCAGTGTACAAGGGCGTACGGAATGTTGTGTATGTATGATCAGTGTACATGGATATTCGGAATGATGTGTATGTACAATCAGTGTACATGGGCGTACGGAATGGTGTGTACGTACGATCAGTGTAAATGTGTGTACAGAATGATATGTACGAACAATCAGTGTACATGTGTGCTTGGAAGATGTGTCGTATGAACAGAGTACATGGGCATACAGAATGATGTGTACATGCGATCATTGTACATGGGCGTACGGAATGATGTGCACGTACGATCAGAGTACATGCATGTACGGAATGATGTGTACATGCAATCAGTGTACATGGGTGTATGGAATGATGTGTTGTATGAACAGAGTACATGGGCATACGGAATGATGTGTATGTAGAATCAGTGTCCATGGGTGTACGGAATGATGTGTACGTATGATCAGTGTACATGAGCGTATGGAATGATGTGTACATATGATGTGTGTCCATGGGTGTACGGAATGATGTGTACATATGATCAGAATACATGGCCGTACGGAATGATGTGTATGTACGATCAGTGTACAAGGGCATATGGAATAATGTGTACGTACGATCAGTGTACATGGGCGTATGGAATTATGTGTACGTATGATCAGAGTACATGGGCGTTCGGAATGATGTGTATGCATGATTGGTGTACATGGGCATACGGAATGATGTGTACGTATGATCAGTGTACATGGGCGTACGGAATGATGTGTACGTATGATCAGTGTACATGGGTGTACGGAATGATGTGTACGTATGATCAGAGTACATGTGTGAACGGAATGATCCGTACGTACGATCAGTGTACATGGACATACGGAATGATCCGTACGTACGATCAGTGTACATGGGCGTACGGAATGATGTGTACGTATGAACAGAGTACATTGCCGTACGGAATGATGTGTACGTATGATCAGTGTACATGGGCATGCGGAATGATGTGTACGTACGATCGGTGTACATGGGTGTACAGAATTATGTTTACGTATGATCAGTGTACATGGGCATATGGAATGATGTATACGTACGATCAGTGTACATGGGCGTACGGAATGATGTGTACGTACGATCGGTGTACATGGCGTAAGGTAAGATGTGTATGCATGATCAGTGTACATGGGCGTACGGAATTATGTTTATGTATGATCGGTGTACGTGGGTGTACGGAATGATGTGTACATATGATCAGTGTACATGAGCATACGGAATGATGTGTTCATACGATCGGTGTACATGAGCGTACGGAATGATGTGTACGTATGATCAGTGTATATGGGCGTATGGAATGATGTGTATGTATGATCAGTGTACATGGGCTACTTCTATTGTTCCAATTTTAAAAAAGTTGAGAGTGGTGCTGGAAAAGCACAGCCGGTCAGGCAGCATCCGAGGAGCAGGAAGATAATTGTTTTGAGCGTAAGGTTCTCATTCCTGATGAAGGGTCTATGTCCCAAACGTTGACTCTCCTGCTCCTCTGATGCTGCCTGACTGGCTGTGCTTTTCCAGCACCACTCTCTCGACTCTGATCCCTGGCATCTGCAGTCCACGCTTTCTCCCAATTTTAAAAATCAAACACCTCGCAAGCTGTTTCCTTTATTCACATGGACCTATGGTTCAAAATCCCTCTTCAAAAAAAAGGACAAAATACACCTCTCAAAGCCATAGTATCATCACAGGTGAACATAAACCCTTTGAATTTATGAACCCAAAGCATTCCAGGGCATAGAAAACCAGAGCTGAGATCAGGCTGAGGGAAGATATGATCTTCAAATGCTTTTCCTTATGGACGTCACAGCTACTGATCATTTTGTTGTATCTTTTACAACTCAGGAAATTCCAAACTGTTTGCATTCGATAGGGTCTAAGGATATTGTGAGAAGTGTTGGTGCTTTCGGGGCAATGCAGCTTACAAATTGCTCTTTTAGACTCGAGAAACAGTTTTACGTCCAACGTGAAGCACCTATGCATTTTGTTGAAAAGCCCATCCACCTTTGTTTAGTTTCACAGGAAAGTTACAAACATTGGCAGGACCACACAAAAAAGACCAGCACGGGGGATGTAATTATGTGAATCATTGAGGGCAGGTTCAGTGGAGAAAATACAGTTGGTCTTCTCCTGGGACAGTTTTGAGATACCACGGTGTTCTATTCTGTTCATGTTGAAGTTACTGAATCATATTTGTACCTGGAGCACTGTCCATTAGTCTTCCAATGATATGGAGACTGTGATGTAGGATCTAGGTCACAGGACACTGTCAAAGGCAAAGTTAAAACTTTGGAGTCACAAGTTTGAATCCCACAGCGACAGGGGTGGGATTAATGAAATTTAGTATCAGACAATGAATCAGTTTAACAAGTTAAAAAGCTAGTCTCAGTACTGATGACCATCAAGCCATCATTAATCTTTACAAAACTCCCCTCTGGTTCAGTAATGTCCCTGAGGGATGAGGTTCTGTGGATGTGATTACAGTCTCACAGAGTGGGGATAACTGCTAGCTGTCCTCTGAAATGGTGGAACAAGCCTCACCATTTCAGTGGCATTAGGAAGAGGTAACAAATACTGTATTAGCTCAATTAATCTTCAAGCTGGAGTCCCTGTGAACGAGATCGATTGATTTGTATCTTAATGCCCTTTAAACACTGGTGTTGAAAACTTGTAACCTTGTGCTCCAATAAACAGATAATCCTCTGCTCAACTCAATCCATGACCCCCCCCCCTTCACCCCATCTCATAATCACCCATCACTCCAACCCATTATCCCCTACTCAACCCTATTCCATAATCCCCTTGCTGAACTGAAGTCTATGACTCAAAGTTTTGAAATTTTCAGTTAACCATCCAGTGGGGTGGCTCAGTGGTTAGCACTGCTGTCTCACAGCACTAGGGACCTGGGTTCAATCCCACCCTCGGGTAACTGTCTGTGTGGCATTTGCACATTCTTCCTCTGTCTGTGTGGGGGTTCCTCCCACAGTCCAAAGATGTGTAGGTTAGAGTGGATTGGTCATGGGAAATGCAGGGTTACGGGGATGGTTGGTGTGGACTGAATGGCCTACTTTACACTGTAGGAATTGTATGATTCTTAACTTCTTGGAGAAAGTACTGTCATTCCTCTGTTTGTGAAGAGACTTGACTAAAATGTAAATATCACACTTTATTACGCTGGACCTCTCTCCCACCAGAAGCAATAAATTCTTTCAAGCTGTCCCGTTAATTTCTCTGATTATCTTAAACATCACAATTATATCAATATCTAATTTTCTAGATTCAAGGGAATACAAGCCTGGTCTGGGCAACTGGTTTGCATAATTGAACACATTCAGTTCCAGAATCTGACTGCTCTCCTCCCCTTTCTGAGTTACAGTACCAAGAACTGTAATCCACTTACTCCAGATACAGCCGAACGAGAGACTGGGGCAGCTGTACCCCATAACTTCCAGATCTTTATCTGCGATAGCTTCAGATGAAGACCTTTCTAAAAAAAGATACTTTTTAAGTCTGTCCATTAGTTTTTATTAAACAGTTTTTGGTGCCTCCATACTGTCTGTATTACTCCACAGCCCTCTCTTCAGCACCTGTGTCTGACTGCTAATGCAATCAGCATAATCTCAAATAAACAGAAAATTATTATTTTATACGTTCATGAGATGTGGGCATCGCTGGCTGGGCCCAGCATTTATTACCCGTCCCTAGTTGCCCCTTGAGAAGGTGGGGGTGAGCTGCCTTCTTGAACCGCTGCAGTCCCTGTGCTGTGTGTTGGCCCACAATGCCCTTCCAGGATTTTGACCCAGCGACAATGAAGGAACGGTGATATATTTCCAAGTCAGGATGGTGAGTGGCTTTGAGGGGAGCTTGCAGGGAGTGGTGTTCCCACGTATCTGCTGCCCTTGTCCTTCTAGATGGAAGTGGTTGTGGCATTGGAAGGTGCTGCCTGATGATCTTTGGTGAGTCACCAATGTTTGAAAAACAAGGCCCCTTCTGCAAAACAATCAAGAATTTTGACTAATTATTTATTGTTGCAATTAATGTTTTCTTGAATGAAGAAATTATATTGTGCTGTGTTTAAATTAACTGACGAAGTTCACTGAGCTAACGTTTCACTGAAATGAAAATACTCTACCAAAATGCATGCTGTTACGGTGCATTAAAGGCCACCTTAGGCACGGTCTTCAATATTAATCCAAACCCCAGCGGGTGTAGTCAAGGGGGTGTCCCTGTATTGTTCAGTAAAGTTGAACACACTGCAATGCAGTATTGGGCTGGAACAGGACTCTGTCTTTGAAAGATGCAATGCTATAAATCACAGCATGGTGGTGCTGTTGCAGCATGGTTCAAAGGCAAAGTCCAGGGAAGAAAAGACTTCATTTCCATAGCGTCCTTACAATTTCAGGTTGGGTTTACAAGAACGTACAGGAGTAGACCATTCAGTCCCACCCGGCTGCGCCACCATTCAATCAGGTCATGGATGATATGTATGTGACCCTAATACAGCTTGGAGAAAGTGAGGGCTGCAGATGCTGGAGATCAGAGCTTAAAGATGTGTTGCTGGAAAAGCGCAGCAGGTCAGGCAGCACGTACAGGAGTAGACCATTCAGTCCCACCCGGCTGCGCCACCATTCAATCAGGTCATGGATGATATGTATGTGACCCTAATACAGCTTGGAGAAAGTGAGGACTGCAGATGCTGGAGATAAGAGCTTAAAGATGTGTTGCTGGAAAAGCGCAGCAGGTCAGGCAGCATCACAGGAGCAGGTGAATCGACGTTTCGGGCATAAGCCCTTCTTCAGGAATGAGGAGGGTGTGCCAAGCAGGTTAAGGTAAAAGGTAGGGAGGAGGGACTTGGGGGAGAGGTGTTGGGAATGCGATAGGTGGAAGGAAGTTAAGGTGAGGGTGATAGGCCGGAGTGGGG
>NC_057730.1:56883558-56938573 GCF_004010195.1 Chiloscyllium plagiosum | reverse complement strand
CAGGAGGTAGAAGCGGGCGGAGCGGGGTTGTGGGACTATGAGGTTGGAGGCGGTGGATGGGAAATCCCCTGAGGTGATGAGGTTATGGATGGTCTGGGAGATGATGGTTTGGTTTTCCTCCCTTACTCTTGTAACCATCAGCTTCCTAATCTTATCGATCCAGAACTGCCTCATTCAAGCTTGATTGAATAATAATGACCAGACTCTAACTGTGGATCAGAATTCCAAACACCTACAAACCTCTGAGGGAAGAACACATACCCTATCCCCTCACCTCTCACCTCAGGAACTGTGTCCCCAGGTTGTAAACACCATCTCAGCATCCAAACTGCCAAGTCCCCTCAGAATTTTATAAGTTTCACATTTCTTTTTCTTCAAATGTATACAATTTCAACCTCTTCACCATTCCCCGCTCTGTGCCCACATGGGGAACCCGCTCTGAACTTCAGTAAGGAAAGAGCAAAAGTGTACACAGCGTCCTGGCTGTGGTCTCACCAAGGCCCTGCACAGTTCTAATATGACTTCCCTTCTTTTATACTCCATTCCCCCACACAATAAAGTCCACCATTTTGTTTCAGAATGGAGTCCCCACAGGGTGTACACAGGCCATTCAGCTCATTAAGTTTGCACTAACCATCCAAAGAGCATCCGACCCAGACACACCCCAAACCATAACCCTACAGTTCCAATTCTCTACTTTGTTGATAAATAAGATCTCCTCACACGGGCTGCTCACTCCCACCTGTACTGCGGTTCTCCGCCTTTGCTAACTGCTGTGTGGGATACACTGACCCACGCTCCCTTCGAGGGTACTATTCCTTTCACATGCAGGAGATCAAGTCAATAATTGGGATGAAGAGGCACTACCAGCTGCCCTGGTGATAGAAATATTACTGTAGTTTAAAATATTGTATTATCTAATGCTCTTATGCAACTTATTAATTGAAATCAGATTGGCAACACATCATCATGTCCCACAAAACAAACTTGTGCGTTTAATTAGCCACCTGACACTCTGATCAACTTTCAATCTGAACTTATCTCCAATAAGCAACTTGATTCTTGTATTTCTTTTGCTAATTCTGACAGCTGGTGTTCTATAATTGGTCAGATGGGGTAAACCGGCTGGTCAGATGGGGTAAACCAGCTGGTCAGATGGGGTAAACCAGCTGGTCAGATGGGGTAAACCGGCTGGTCAGATGGGTTAAACCAGTTGGTCAGATGGGGTAAACCGGCTGGTCAGATGGGGTAAACCAGCTGGTCAGATGGGGTAAACCAGCTGGTCAGATGGGGTAAACCAGCTGGTCAGATGGGGTAAACCGGCTGGTCAGATGGGTTAAACCAGTTGGTCAGATGGGGTAAACCAGCTGGTCAGATGGGGTAAACCGGCTGGTCAGATGGGTTAAACCAGTTGGTCAGATGGGGTAAACCAGTTGGTCAGATGGGTTAAACCAGTTGGTCAGATGGGGTAAACCGGCTGGTCAGATGGGGTAAACCAGTTGGTCGGATGGGGTAAACCGGCTGGTCAGATGGGGTAAACACTGGCAAATGGAAGTTAACCGTGAGCAGTGAGAGGGCACGATGGTCCTAAGGACCTGTTGTAAAAACTCAGTAATTGTTAAAGCTGACACTGCATCTCAGTAGCTTGTTATGGGCCGTGTCAATTATTTTATAAAAAATAATCATCTATTTCCTTTTTGCTTAAGAAGTTTCTATCTGATAAAGCAAATTTCAAATTTATGTTCAGACTTGTTTTGCTCAATCCCAGAAAGGTTTAGTGTCCCGATGGTGTGATGTGTCCATGAACTGTGAGCACAGCACCCTCCAGAATAACATGACGTGGAGAGTTAATGGACACAGCAGCTGGAGGCATGGTGACAAGTGGGCAGAGAGACAGAGAGAGACCGTAATTCATGATAATTGCCTTGGGACTATCTCACATCACCTTCACCCAGTGGACTACAGACATATAGATAGAAGATCCACCATGATCTGCTTTAAAAATACAATACAAATGGGCAAAATGTACCAGCCAGTGTTATTCAGATTCTCCAAATGAGTTTGGAGGGTGTCATTGATCAAGAGAGGTGCACCAGCAGATACACGCCCAGCAGGTACACGCCCAGCAGGTACACGCCCAACAGATACAGGCCCAGCAGGTACACACTCAGCAGGTACACACACAGCAGATACACGCCCAGCAGGTACACGCCCAACAGATAGACGCCCAGCAGGTACACACCCAGCAGGTACACGCCCAACAGATACAGGCCCAGCAGGTACACACTCAGCAGGTACACACACAACAGATACACGCCCAGCAGGTACACGCCCAACAGATACACGCCCAGCAGGTACACACTCAGCAGGTACACACACAGCAGATACACACCCAGCAGGTACACGCCCAGCAGATACATGCCCAGCAGGTACACGCCCAGCAGGTACACGCCCAGCAGGTACACGCTCAGCAGATAAACACCCAGCAGATACACGCCCAGCAGATACACGCCCAACAGATACACGCACAGCAGATACACATCCAGCAGGTAGACACTCAGCAGATACACACCCAGCAGATACATGCCCAGCAGATACACACCCAGCAGGTACACTCCCAGCAGGTACACACCCAGCAGATACACACCCAGCAGATACACGCCCAGCAGATACACGCCCAGCAGGTAGACACTCAGCAGATACACGGCTAGCAGGTACACACTCAGCAGATACACACTCAGCAGATACACACCCAGCAGGTACACGCCCAGCAGATACACACCCAACAGATACATGCCCAGCAGGTACACGCCCAGCAGGTACAAACTCAGCAGATACACACCCAGCAGATACACGCCCAGCAGATACACGTCCAACAGATACACGCCCAGCAGGTACACACTCAGCAGGTACACACACAGCAGATACACACCCAGCAGGTACACGCCCAGCAGATACATGCCCAGCAGGTACACGCTGAGCAGATAAACACCCAGCAGATACACTCCCAGCAGGTACACACCCAGCAGATACACACCCAGCAGATACACGCCCAGCAGATACACGCCCAGCAGGCAGACACTCAGCACATACACGGCTAGCAGGTACACATTCAGCAGATACACACCCAGCAGGTACACGCCCAACAGATACATGCCCAGCAGATACACACCCAGCAGGTACACTCCCAGCAGGTACACTCCCAGCAGGTACAAACCCAGCAGATACACACCCAGTAGGTAGACACTCAGCAGATACACACCCAGCAGGTACACGCCCAACAGATACATGCCCAGCAGATACACACCCAGCAGGTACACACCCAGCATTTACACAACCAGCAGATACACACCCAGCAGGTACACGCCCAACAGATACATGCCCAGCAGATACACACCCAGCAGGTACACACCCAGCATTTACACAACCAGCAGATACACACTCAGCAGATACACACCCAGCAGATACACACCCAGCAGATACACGCCTGGCAGATACACCCTCAGTAGATATATGTTTTATAGATCGTGATACCTTTCAAAATGTCCATATTACAGAGGAGGAAGTGCTGGATGTCTTGAAACGGGTAAAGGTGGATAAATCCCCAGGACCTGATCGCGTGTACCCTAGAACTCTGTGGGAAACTAGAGAAGTGATTGCTGGGCCTCTTACTGAGATATTTGTATCGTCGATAGTCACAGGTGAGGTGCTGGAAGACTGGAGGTTGGCAAACGTAGTGCCTATCTACCTGTGACTCTAGTTTCAAGGAGGAGTTATGAACCAGGCACTTCATAGTCTCTTTAAGCAACACTCCTTACCATTAAGTGTTTAAGTTCTGTTTAAGAAGGGTGGTAAGGACAAGCCAGGGAACTATAGACCAGTGAGCCTGACCTCAGTGGTGGGCAAGTTGTTGGAGGGAATCCTGAGGGACAGGATGTACATGTATTTGGAAAGGCAAGGACTGATTAGAGATAGTCAACATGGCTTTGTGCTCAGGAAATCATGTCTCACAAGCTTGATTGAGTTTTTTGAAGAAGTAACAAAGATGATTGATGAGGGCATATGGGCCGAGAAGTGGCAGATGGAGTTTAATTCAGATAAATGTGAGGTGCTGCATTTTGGGAAAGCAAATCTTAGCAGGACTTATACACTTAATGGTAAGGTCCTAGGGAGTGTTGCTGAACAAAGAGACCTTGGAGTGCAGGTTCATAGCTCCTTGAAAGTGGATTCGCAGGTAGATAGGATAGTGAAGAAGGTGTTTGGTATGCTTTCCTTTATTGGTCAGAGTATTGAGTACAGGAGTTGGGAGGTCATGTTGTGGCTGTACAGGACATTGGTTAGGCCACTGTTGGAATATTGCGTGCAATTCTGGTCTCCTTCCTATCGGAAAGATGTTGTGAAACTTGAAAGGGTTCAGAAAAGATTTACAAGGATGTTGCCAGGGTTGAAGGATCTGAGCTACAGGGAGAGGCTGAACAGGCTGGGGCTGTTTTCTCTGGAACGTCGGAGGCTGAGGGGTGACCTTATAGAGGTTTTCAAAATCATGAGGGGCATGGATAGGACAAATAGACAAAGTCTTTTCCCTGGTTTGGGGGAGTCCAGAACTAGAGGGCGTAGGTTTAGGGTGAGAGGGGAAAGATATAAAAGAGACCTAAGGGGCAACTTTTTCACTCAGAGGGTGGTACGTGTATGGAATGAGCTGCCAGAGGAAATGGTGGAGGCTGGTGCAATTGCAGCATTTAAGAGGCATTTGGATGGGTATATGAATAGGAAGGGTTTGGAGGGATATGGGCCAGGGGCTGTCAGGTAGGACTAGATTGGGTTGGGATATCTGATCGGCATGGACGGGTTGGACCAGAGGGTCTGTTTCCATGCTGTACATCTCTGTGACTCTATGACACACGCCCAGCAGATACACCCTCAGCAGCTGGATGTGAAATTATCAAGTTATTTTGCTGGTAATTGCAATAAATTTTTTTAAAAATCATGGAAAATGCTTTTTGAAAAAGTAGTACACAATGCATTGAGCTAGGGCAGTCAATAAACCAAGGAAACACAAAACCTGGTGATAGACTCTGGGATCTCTGGAATCTCTTCAGGACAGGTAATTGCACTTTTAAGACCCGTAGCCCATCAAATGTGGAAATCCTGAATGAAAATCACGGCGACACTTTGTAAATTAAGATGAAATATTTAATTGTCTAAACTATGGAAATTGTGAACCATTGAAACCTGGTTATAAGACCATCGAACAAAGATAATTAGCTCCTCATTAACCTTTCCAAAGACAAATTGAACTGGACCTTGGTCTACGTGTGAGAATTAACAATGCAACTTTCCCAAGTCCATGTCAAATAAGGGGCACAGGTTAATATAACGATATTTACTAAACTGAACATAAGGCCAACCTGACTAATGATTGTTCTACATTTGGAGACTTTTACTGCGAGGAAAGCAGTTCTGACTTTAGCCAGTGTTCATATTGTCCAGCTCCAATCAATACTTTACCCTGGAAAGAGCTCAACAAATCCCGGGATGTGAGTTCGGGAAGAATTTATTCCCAATAGTTTACATGATTAGAAGATGGTGCTGACTATCCCTGAGGGTAATATATGACTCATCTGAACAGATCGCAGACCGATTAATGATTTGATTTGATTTATTATTGTCACTTGTACCTAGGTACAGTGAAAAGTTTTATTTTGAATGCAGTACAGGCAGGTCATATCATACAAGGGGTAATACAACAGAGCAAGGAATATAATGTTACAGCTACAGAGAAGGTGCACAGACAGTGAGATCAATGTTAAATTTAAAATTTGAGAGGTCCATTCAGAAGTCTAATAACAGCGGGAGGAAGCTGTTCTTGAACCTGTTGCTATGTGTGTTTAAGGTTTTGCATTTTCTGCCTGGGGGAAGAGGTTGGAAGAGACTATAACCGGGATGGGAGGGGTCAGTGATGATGTTGGTTGCTTTCCCGAGGCAGTGGGAAGTGTAGATGGAGTCAGTAGATGGGAGGTTGGTTTGTGTGATGGTCTGGGCCGTGTTCATGACTCTCTGTAGTTACTTGTGCTTTTGGGCAGAGCGGTTTCCGTACCAAGCTGTGATGTATTGGATAGGATGCTTTCTATGGTGCATCTGTGAAAATTATAATTCATGTCAAACTTGGCAAAGGGACAAGTATTATTCTATTATCTGTGGGTCGAAGTGGGTAATGGCAAACTCTTTTGGTAAAGCTAATGTACTTATTTGAACGAATGGTATAAATAATGTAATCACAGGTATTCACTACTGGGCGGTTACTAAGAAGAGGCCAGCTCATTGTTTACTGCACCCCAAGCTGGAAATGTTTATTCTGAAGTACTGCTCTCTGTAAAAGCTCAAACAGACCTGAACAGGCCTGTGGGCACTGGCTGGACACTCATCAGTGTCAATGTGCCTTACCTCTTAAAGGGACACTGTCCCAACATTACATACACAAACTACAATGTATTACACCAGAAAGGTGTGTGTTTGGGCTAAAGCAAAGCAATTTGATGTGCCTCAGTATAGCATGTTGCAAGAGCACAGAGCACAGTAAGATGGAGATTGAGAGCTTTACATCATTAGGTCACATGTTGTGATATGTTGATGACATCATGACGTTTCCTTTAAAGCTGTATCACATGCCTGTTGTGAGATAGCACACAACATCACTAAACAGGCTCAATGGGCTGAATGGCCTAATTGTGCCCCTAAATTTTATACACGCTATTGTACACAGGAACATATTGTCCATTGAATAATTATATGGACATGTAAATTCAACAAGATCAATACAGTCATCCAGCAGAGAGACAGACCCTTCGGCCCAACCAGTCCGTGCTGACCATAATCCCAAACTAAACCAGTCCCACCTGCCTGCTCCAGGCCCATATCTCTCCAAACCTTTCCTAGCCATGTATCTGTCCAAATGTCTTTTAAATGTTGTAACTGTAACCCCATCCACCACTTGCTCAGGAAGTTCATTCCACACTCGAACCACCCTCTGGGTAAAATAATTTGCCCCTCATGTCTTTTTTAAATCTGTCTCCTTTCACCTTAAAAATGTTCCCCTTAGTCTTGAAGTCCCCCACCCTAGGGAAAAGCCAACAACCATTAGTTGTCTTTACCCCTCATTATCTCTACCCCTCATTATTTTATAAATCTTTATCAGGTCACCTCTCAACCTCCTTATACAATGTTTTGGAGGGTTGACTGTTCGTCCTGACCATTTCCCCCATGGATAGGGCAGTGTTATTCTAGGTCACTCTCGGGTGATGTCTCAGGTGTCTTGCTGTTGGGTTGCTGTTACTCAGTATCATCCCACAGCCCTCAGCATCAGAGCCGTCTCCCTCCCTCCCTCCCCCTCTCAGTGGTTGATTACACGGTGGTTACACATTGGGCTGGACAGCTCTGGTTCTGCACAAGGTCACTCCATGATCAGGAATGACTTCATCCGACCGGGGAGAGGACGATGTTGTTTAGAAACCTTCTCTGGGACTCAGGTATTTGTGATTGGATTTTGACCTTGCTCTCTCTATCTGTCCAATTGAGACCATTGTCGACCTGCTCATTGAGAGGGGATCTGGTTCATTCTCCTGTGTCTTTGAAAGGGAAGTCTTGTGACTCCTGTGGGGTGGGGTGGGGGTGGTGCTTTCTCAGCACCACACTCTCAACTCTAATCTCCAGCATCTGTGGTCTTCACTTTTGCAGGTTTGATACAGTCCTGGTTTTGTTCCCAATACTATGTGAGATTTCTTTAGTAGCTGTAATGTGAACTCACCCCTCAGCTGACCCTGATATCTGTGGATGTAGGTTTGCTCACTGAGCTGGAAGGTTCAGTTTCAGATGCTTTGTCACCGTACTAGGTAACATCAACAGTGAGCCTCCCAATGCAGCACAGGTGGTATGACCCACTTTCTATTTATGTCTTTAGGTTTCCTTAAGTTGGTGACATCATTTCTTGTGGTGACATCATTTCCTGTGGCAATATCATTTCCCATGGTGATGTCATTTCCTGTTTATTTTTATCAGATGGTGGTAAATGGATCCAAACAGATGTGTTTGTTGACAGAGTTCCTGTTGGAATACCATACTTTGAGGAATTTTGGCACGTGTCAGTGTTTGGCTTGTCCGAGGATGGATGTGTTCTCCCAGTCGAAGTGGTAATCATTGGCTGCTTTTTTTTTGCTGACACCAACACACTAAAACAGCAGCTAATGAACTTGAAAGACCCTATACAGACATTAAGCAAAACTAATGTCATTTACAAAATACATTGCAAGAACTGTAACAAACACTACATTGGACAAACAGGTAGAAAACTAGCCACCAGAATACATGAACCTCAACTAGCCACAAAAAGACATGACCCTCTCTCACTAGTATCCTTACATACAGATGAGGAAGGACACCACTTCGACTGGGACAACACACCCATCCCAGGACAAGCCAAACAAAAACAGGCATGAGAATTCCTAGAAGCATGGCATTCCAAGTGGAACTCTATCAACAAACACATTGACTTGGATCCCATTTACCATCCCCTGAGAAAAAAACAGGAAATGACATCACCATAGGAAATGATGTCACCAACCCAAGGAAACCTAAACACATAAATAGAAAGTGGGCCATACCACCAGTGCTTCAAGCGGTGGCTCACTGATATGTTACCTTGTATGGTGATGAACTGTCTGAAAATGAATCTTCCAGCTCAGTGAGTAAACCTGCATCCAGAACCTCAACCTGAGCTACAAATCTTCTCAAAAGTCCCTGATATCTGTGTCGAAAGTGTGGTGCTGGAAAAGCACAGCAGGTCAGGCAGCTTGCAAGAAGCAGAAGAATTGATGTTTCAGACAAGAACCTTTCATCAGGAATAAGGCTTGTGGGCCAGGAGGCCTGAGAGATAAATGGGAGGGGGGTAGGGCTTGGGTGAAGGTCTCTGAGAGTGCGATAGGTGGAAGTGGGGGTAAAGGTGATTGGTCGTAGGGGAGGGTGGAGTGGATAGGTGGGAAGGAAGATGGACAGGTTGGACAGGTCATGAGGGCAGTGCTGAGTTGGAGGGTTGGATCTGGGATAAGGTGGGGGGAGGGGAAATGAGGAAACATTGAAATCCACATTGAAACCATGTGATTGGAGGGTCCCAAGGTGGAAGATAAGGCGTCTTCCTCCAGGCGCCGGACTGTTAGGGTTTGGCAATGGAGGAGGCCCAGGACCTGCCTGTCCTTGGTGGAGTGGGAGGAGGAGATGAAGTGTTCAGCCATGGGGCGGTGGGGTTGGTTGGTGCAGGTGTCCCAGAGATGTTCTCTGATATCTTACAAGAGATCATCATGCATCTCTATATAGTGTAACTTGCATTATGCCTTGTGCAGTAATATGGAATCGATCGATTTACTGTCCACCTAATTGAGTCTGTCTGAGACATCATGTGGGAGTTCTTCCTGACATGATGTCTGTAACCTTGACCAATACCAAATGGAAGGATTAGTGACATCAAATCTACCTGGTTTGGTTGGATGGTCACAATGGCAAACACATTCCCTCTGCTCTGCCTCTGACATCTCCCACAGAGCTTGCTCCTTCAGCTTCACCTCCTCAGGCTCAGTGTAGCAACCCCTTCCCTAGGCTGGCATCTCTGTCACCCATTCCCCCCCATAAGGGAAGTGTGGTGGTGGTTCTTGGGTGAATTGGTAGGTGTATGTGTGTGTGTGGGTGAAGTGCCATGTGGTGGAGGATTGGGGAGATGTGTCGGAGGTGGGCGAGTAGGGAGTGGGCAGGTTTTGCGTGGTTCAGCAACGATGGTTTGATGCTGGTGAAAGCGTGTTGATGCTTTGAGGTTGATGCTGATGGTGCTGATATCGAGGAGTGTATCGGTGACCATGTGGTCTCTCTCTCTCTCTCTCTCTCTCTGTGCTCACATGGATCCACACGTCCTGTAGGACTGGGTCCCTATGGGGCCTGAGCTCTTGGCTGACCTCTCTTGGCTCTGGTCAAAAGGGCATAAGAGAAATGAACAGGAGGAGGCCATTCAGCCCCTTGACCCTGCTGAACCATTCAATAGGATCGTGGCTGATCCAACATTCCTCTGGTCCATTTTCCTGCCCTTTCTCCATCACCATTGACTTCCCCGAATGTTGAAGAATCTATCTCAGCCTTCTATATCAGCTGCCTCTTTGATCTCTTTCCTGGATAGAGGATAACTCTCTTTGTGTCCACACCCCTCCCCCTGGAGTTCCTGCAGCCTATCGGAGAGCCTGGGCACCCCTCCTCTTTCCCTGGAGACACTTGTCCTCTCGCAGTTAAATTCTGTCCCCAGCTTCACTGGAAATGCCTGACAGTGCGCCCCATAAACACTCCCAGGAAAATTGCAGACCCTCAGCACTTGTGGCTTTGTCTGCAGTTGGCGGTTTGAGTGACCGGCAGTACGTTCAAATGTCAATAACCATCAATGATCCCGACTTCCAAACCATCATTTCTTATTAACACCCAGCACCCTTCCCACACCTCGTGTGTACAAATAAACCTCTCGACCTGACTAAATGAACATAAAATAACTTCAGTTGCCTTCCTTAGCCATCAGCTTCTGTTTAACCTTATCATTTGGAACATATGGCATGATTTACAAAAATAGAATATATA
This sequence comes from Chiloscyllium plagiosum, assembly GCF_004010195.1. Lineage (NCBI taxonomy): Eukaryota > Metazoa > Chordata > Chondrichthyes > Orectolobiformes > Hemiscylliidae > Chiloscyllium > Chiloscyllium plagiosum. Next base: position 56,927,914 of record NC_057730.1, on the reverse strand, counting down.
ATTTATGAAGAATTTTCTGGAATAATGTTGAATTACAAAGTATAAGACGCAATGAGCTCCTTCAATCTGAGCCGAACACCTTAGGTGTTAGGGATACAATTAACAATCTGTCCGCTTGTATCGAGAATTTGTTTGACAAAACTGTTGCTAAATTCACAACAACGTTAATTGAAGTGTTGGTTCACATCTTCAGTGAGAACATTGAAAACATCCACAAGATGTCTATCATTGACAGGCACGTTGAGAACTGGACCCATGGGAAGAAACATATGGTTCTGTAGCAGCAGGACCAGCAGCTGCTCACTCGGTATTCCTGTAGGGTGGGGGAAAACAACTCTCAAAAGCAATTGGGGATTAAATTCACCCTCAACAGTGAAACAACATTGGCCCCAATAGCCAGGCTTCCCATGATGCTCCTTGCCTGACTGAAAGGGATTGTGGAGGGTGGGTTAGCTGGAAGATCCGGTGGGGCTTGGTATTGACTGGGCATTGCCTGGAAGCATTTCCTGCTGTCGTATTTTTATCCCAGACTGTTATCAATATCAGGTATAGAGGGATTTGCAAAAAGGCAGGAAGTTGGCACTAGGGGACAGCACAGGTACAATGGGCTGCATGGCCTATTCCTGCCCTGTCCCAATTCCGAGACTCTGTGATGTCATGGCTATTTTGGATTGGATTCACCTGTTGGCAGCACATGCTGGAAATGTGGACTCAGCCTGTGCATAACTGACCTGGAAAATGAGTTCCCCCTCATCATCCCTGTGATTGATGTGCACACTCGACAGTGTCTCTGACAGTGCAGCACCCTGACAGGGAGGGTGAGCCTGGAGTTTGATGACAGGGGTTGATCTTATGCCTGCCCTTAGTGGCGGGGGTAATTGATACCCGCTTAAGAGCCACATCTCTCTGCCGCTGTTAACTTCCTGGTGGTACAGTGCCAACTCACTATACAAGGACCCTTTTGGACACAATCTGGTATGTTTGCTACTGGGCTCCCGAGATGGGGTGGAGGTCCTCCATCAAAGGCTGAGCATTGGTAAGGGCCAGGCGCTTGAGAGTCAACTCCTGCTCATGCTGCTGCTCCCCCCACCCCCATCCACATGGGTGACTCCCTCCCCAGTATCTTTCCCTCCTCCGTCAGAAGCTGCAGTAGGTGTAGTACCAGCAGCAGCCACTGCCTCCGAGTGGCACAGCTGAGCCCAGAGAAGCTGCTGGTTTCTGATTGGGCAGGAGTAATGAAAGGGATGGCCGGTTACTGGCCAGGCCTTGGGCCTTCCTGGGACAAGACGATAGTGGGTGGGGGGGAAATCTTACTGGCTTTGCAGCTGATGACCAGGAGCCCTGTCACCTCGATCATATTGCCCTTCAAATCCCTGAACCCCCCAAGCACCAGCATTGGGCCCAATGGCCTGTTTCAATGCCATGTGTCTAAAGTAATCCAAGTAATGGTTTAATGTCGGGCGGGGGGGGGGGGTCGGGGAGCGCTATGAACAAGGACATGCCTGAGACAAGGAAGACAGTGCTGGATGGACAAGATCTATGATTGTGTTATGAATCCAAGAATCCTTTACAAGTTAATCATAAACATCTCACTGGGTCAAAATCCTGAAGTTCCTGCTCTAAGGACATGGTGGGTCAACCTACAGCACATGGACTGCAGTGGTTTAAGAAGGCATCTCACCCCCACCGTCTCATCGGGCAACTAGGGATGGTAATAAATGCTGATACAGCCAGTGACACCCACATCCCACAAATGAATGAAAGCAATGTATTTGTTGATATTTCTTGCTTCTATAACATGGATTGTTGTAAAGATTTTAAAGACCCAGATGCTGCTAATAAATACAGGAATCTGAGATGGGTAAGACTTCAGCAAGAAAACACAAAATCACATTCCCACTATTCTTCCATTTTCCTTCATAGAGAGAAATGTTATAGCTACACAAAAATATTTACTTGAGCCATTTTGATGTTTGAGATATGACTGTGTATATAACAGACTCAGTGGTTAGCACTGCTGCCTCACAGCACCAGGGTCCTAGGTCGATTCCAGCCTGGGGCGACTGTCTGTGTGAAGTTTGCACATTCTCCCCGTGTCTGCGTGGGTTTCCTCCGGGTGCTCCGGTTTCCTCCCACAGTCCAAAGATGTGCAGGTTAGGGTGGATTGGCCATGGGAAATTGTCCATAGTGTTCAGGGATGTACAGGCTAATGGGTTAATCATGGGAAAGGCAGGGTTACAGGGGTAGGGTGTCTGTTTGGGGAGTCAGTGTGGACCTGAAAGGCCTGCTTCCACACTGTAGGGATTCTATGTTAAACATTTTAAAGAGGTTCGTTACAGATAATAACACTTCCAGAACTCCCTCAATACCCAAATATTAAACAAATCCAGCTCCTTCCCCTGTAAAATCACATTGCTTTTGTTAAAAATTCTATCCAAGGAAATCTCATTAAAATAAAAATATTGCCACTTGTTGTCAAGAGATGAGTCAATGGGAATTGAATAAACTGATAAACTATCCTGCAATCTGAGAAACAGTACTTCCATTCACAGAAATGTTCCTCACAACCAGAATTCCATTACCTTGCAGCCAGGCTTCAGGCAAAACCAGCAGCATTCAGATGAACAACTGACCAACAAACCCACTGGGAAATTATTTAGATAGATGGCTTCTATTTGTTGGAAATATGCTGCTACTTCATTTACAACACCTTCAAAGAAACGAAATTTGGACAGTTACATGAAATATATTGATACCCATCTGCTCCAGCTTTGTCCATTTGAGCATTTTATCATCTATTAAAGTTCCAGCAAGTTTGTACAATGTTTTGGTGAATGAAATGTGATAAATAATATTGCCTACATGTTCGATGTAGAACATTGCTTAGCCTGGGATTAGATTTCCTTTCAATCTAATTATGGGCATCCTTAGAATGTTGTGGCTTTATTATTGTCCAGATGCAGTTCCAATTTATGCAGTCAAGGAGAAATTTGCATTTGAAAAATGTCACAGCTGGTGTACAAATCTTGGGAGATGTGGCGTGAGTACAAATTTGCTTCCTTTGAGAAAGGTTGTTTGACTGCGCCGAGGTCTGTCTGCGATGTATTCCTATCCAAGTCTGGATCAGGCCTCTGTTCAAACAGATATCATTAGAGCCAACAATGATAAGACCATGTCATTACTTGCAGTGAGGTTTTGTTCATTTCAAGACACATTTGCCGATGAAAGCTGCTGTGCTGAGACATTAATTCCTGCCTTATAAACCTGTAATTCTGTAAAAGAGACATGGGCACAATAATACATCTCTGGCAGGTGCTTGAATGGAACATTGATAAGCCACACTTAATAAATAGTTTGAAAATATTTTTAATAGAAAAATGACCATGGTAATAAATGTGATATGAAGTTTTCAGCAGACTGTGTAGTTTATTACAATTTGACAAATGGGAATTGGGGATGCAGCGTAATTATCTCTGTTTATCCATCTCAGATTTGAGGGAGAAAATGATTCCAGCTAATTACACAACAACATTGCATTTCTCTTCTATCAGACAGAATAATATCCCAGATGTAAGCAGCAGAATTACCTGCACTGCCACTTACTGGCATCCAGCCAAAACAAAGGAGCACAAAGGAAATTATAATGAGACTATCAGGATTGGAGAAAAATGCATTAATATCAGGATAATTGTAAAGTATGATAAAATATATAGGTGCCAGTATTTGAGAGAAAGCCAAATATTTTATACCCTAGTAATGATCATGATTAATTAGATGATTATTTAACTTAAAGTGTTAAATACAAAGACTATTCTTCAGGTCTTTAGGTCCCTTTTACTCTTTACTTTCCCACTGACTAATGGCATCAACAGACAGTAACTTACGACCTGCCTGAGTGTGAATTAACCTTTGTACTACAGCAGCCTTCCATCTCTCCTTTGTTATGAGTCCATTTTGTCTTCTCTTGCAGGTAATATCCCTGAAGCTGTTCTATTAAAAATATCTGTGATATTACGCTTGGAACCAGCCAGTCTGGAGCCAGGCCACATCTTCTGGAATGTAAATCAGGAGCTTTGAAGGGCTGTTCCAAAACTGGGGTGGAGCAGTTTGACTGGGTAAAAACAAGGGCTGCAGATGCTGGAAACCAGAGTCTAGATTATAGTGGTGCTGGAATAGCACAGCAGGTCAGGCAGCATCCTAGGAGCAAAAGCCCTTCATCAGGGGCGTGGGGAGGCCAAAGGGGGTTGAGATCTAAATGGGAGGGCAGTGGAGTTAGGGGAAAGGTAGCTGGAGATCGGGGATGATAGTGATAGGTCGGAGGGGAGGGTGGAGTGGATAGGTGGGAAGGAAGCTGGACACGTAGGACAGTTCAAGAGGGCAGTGCCGAGTTGTTGGAGGGTTGGATCTGGGATAAGGTGGGGGGAGGGGAGATGAGGACACTGGTGAAGTCGATGTTGATCCCATGTGGTTGGAGAGTCCCAAGGCGGAAGATGAGGCGTTCTTCCTCCAGGTGTCAGGTGGTAAGGATGTGGTGATGGAGGAGGCCCAGGACTTGCATGTTCTTGGCCGAGTGGGAGGGGGAGTTGAAGTGTTCCGCCACAGGGTAGTGGGTTGTTTAGTGCGTGTGTCCCGGAGATGTTCCCTGAAATGTTGTGTCAGTTGGCCTTCTGTCTCCCCAATGTACAGGAGACCACATCGGGAGCAACGGACACAGTAGATGAGGTGTGTGGATGTACAGGAAAATCTCTGCCGGATGTGGAAGGATCTTTGGGGATCTTGGATGGAGGTGAAGGGGGGAGGTGGTAGATGTGGGCACAGATTTTGCACTTCCTGCGGTGGTAGGGGAAGGTGCCAGGAGGGGAGGGTGGGGTTGGTGGGGCGCATGGATCTAACACCTTCCAATGACACACTCATTCGATTGGCTGAACTGGTCCTCACCCTCAACAATTTCTCCTTCAAATTCTCCTCAGACTATGGCAGGCAGTGTGTCACATAGGCAGCTGCTGGTACTCTCTAACTATCCTGGCTCAATCGCCCTGGGCCAGCCCCCTGGGCCGGGTCATACGATCTGTGAGAGATAGTGGATCCACACCCTGGAAACTACATGAAGCAGAGATCCATTGTGCTCAAGCAATGGTTCCCCGTGCTGCTGACCAGGAGGAGATGGGTTGGACATACCCAAGCAGGGATTGATTTGTGCTTATCCACTGTAACCTGCAGAAACCTCATAGCCATGAGCAACCAATCCTTCCCATGAGGTACAACAACAAAACCTGCAATTATAGAGCGCCCTTCACCCTCCTCTGTTCTTCATCTTCCTCCCTCGTGTTGCTTGTCATGTTGCGCCAGTTGTTTCTGCTGGGAGGTATCCTCATAGCTCAGGTTAGCCCCATTCCTTTAGCTCCTTGGCACTTTAGAAACAGAGTCAGTCAGAACATTAGGACACAGACAGACTTTAACCTCACACCTTCATTGCATTATCTGAGCTGAGATGGTACCTATTGTTAAAGCTCACTTGAGAATGTAACTTGAAAATAGTTCTGGGATTTACGTATGAAAGAACCGAAACTATCATGGTCACTCTAAAAGATGAGAGCTTTAACAAACAATCCAGGTCTTTTTCACTATATAATTTCAGTTACATCACACTGTAATCTTTTGCTATAAATTCTGTGTCTTACAATCTTATTCTCCAAAACCACCTGATGAAGGAGCAGCGCTCCGAAAGCTAGTGCTTCCAAATAAACCTGTTGGACTATAGCCTGGTGTTGTGTGATTTTTAACTTTTATTGGGTAACAGTAAACATTTATAGAAAACAACATTTAACACAAAACCACTTCCGAAAAAAAGCTTAAACTTTCGAACTCTGCTTGTTTTAATCATCTCTTTTTACCACTGATATTTTCCGTCCTTAATGATAAGTTGTTTAGCATTATGTTAACTGATATATACTTGTTATGTCACAAATGTGTAGTTATTACATTTTAGAGTTTGAGGATTTGTGATTACATTCACACCAGCCTGTGATCTTACTGGAGTAGCCTCAAGGGGGCGAAAGGCATATTCCTGTTCCCTTTGTTTGTATATTACTGCTGTGAGGGAAATGTGTGACTTTGGATAAGACCAGGAGGAATGTTAGTGATGGATATCACTGCTGTCCCTGTGGATCTTTCTCGCTCACTGTGTCAGCTTTGCAGAGTCTGAGGCATCGTTGAAAATAGGTGCTGACTTGCAATATTGTGGTCCAATGCTGTAGCTTCTAGCTTTGTTGAAACACAGGGCCATCCCTTTAATTTCCATCCAAACATGGTCACTTTGACTGAACTATCCTCATGCAGACTGTCATGAGGCCTGCTTTCGTTGATTGGAGACTTGCTGCACCAGATACTGGGTTACAGAGTCACAAGCAAACCCATCACCAACACATCAAACAGTTTATATCTGACTCCAAGTTCCTGACTCACGGGTAAGTGTGCCATAGGAGAAGCTGACAATTTGTAAAAGTGTATGAATTATAGGGGTTAAAATGCTCAGGCCCCATTCATTATAGCTTTCACTGTAACTCTCATTGGTCTGTTGCAATTAGTTCAAAACCATTTCCTAACTTTAGAATTCAATTATGAGGAGAAACTCAGTGACTCGTGCCAATCCACAACCCTTCATTTATGTTGACAAAACATCTTACCAAATGTTTTCGCCACGTACTGTTCACAATGATGGTGTCCGTTTAGAACTGTCTGATTGTAGGTTACAGGACACTGTGAAATACAAACAGTTTGTGCAAAGTAATTCCATACTCTGTGGTTCAGTGTGGTTGGAGAGCCAACATGCAACATCAGAGTATTTCAAATAGGCTGACAGAAAGTTCTGTGTTGTTGCTACAAGCAGCATTCAGAAAGACTGCTGCAGGACAAGAAACACTGGGTCAGATAGCATTGGAGAAATACTGATAAAGTACAAGAAATAATATGAAATTATAATTTTTAATACGCAATGAGAATACCAGAACTCCCAGTTTCATGTATGTAATTTGCCAAAGATCCTCAGACAGCACCTTCCAAACCTACGACCATTCCCAGCTGGAAGGACAAGGGCAGCAGATATATGGGAACACCAGCCCCTGTCAGTTCTACTGCACTCACCATCCTGACTTGGAAATATATCGCCATTCCTTCTCTGTCGCTGGGTCAACATCCTGGAATTCCCTCCTTAAGGACATTGTGGGTCAACCCACAGCACATGGACTGCAGTGGTTCAAGAAGGCAGCTCACCCCCACCTTCTCAAGGGGGGCAACTAGGGACGGGCAATAATTGCTGACCCAGTCACTGACACCGACATCCCATGAGTGAACGAATTAAACAAAGAATTAGCATAAAGAGATTTCATATTGAACACAACTTCAGCAATATTTTACAATTAGGAAGTTATGGTGATTTCATCTTTTCCATCTTACATTTTCAAAGCATCCTTTGTGTAACCACATCATTAGAGCTATGTACTCATTGGGTAAATGGTTTTCTGAAGCTGTAATTGTATTCTGCACCAGTTCAGTTAGCTGTCCCTTAGCGTTTTGTTATCTGGGAGAAGCTGTTTTATGAAATGGAGACCAATGTTGTTAAGGATACCATTTTGAGGTTAATGTAAATTTCATACATGTGTAACTCATTTTGTTGGTTTTTAATTTACCAAAACAACTAGTTATGATTTTAATTAAATTGCTGGTGACTTCACTTGCAAAGGCATAGCAGATGGGACTTGGGGTGATTGTGTGAAAGTAAAAGCAGGAATGACACTTATTTCAAATGAATGTCGTGTTGGAGATAATTTCTTCCAGCTTACAGACGTCTGTCTGTCATCAGCAAAAACAACATGCCAAGTAAAAACCCTCATTCTATTCCACGTCAATGGAACAGAACGCTGGGCAAGGATAGGCTGCTAAAGTTTCATTCAATTTTACCCCCAGTGACTGCTTTATATTGTTTCTAACCTGAACTAGACAGAAATAAACAGGGGTCACTCTGTCTGCTTGGTGTTTCCCTTCAGGTTCTGGTGATGGAGTGTCAATTGTCTTTGTTGATATGGGCTACTCTCAATGTGGTCATTTCTGTATCTTGAAATCAATAAATAACCAAAGTGTTACTGATTATTTCTTCAAAGGCATTAGCTTTGTCAAAATTCTGAAGCAGTTTCAAACACTTACAAATGTTAGTATTTTGATTGTGTACATTTCAATCGGGCTATTCTTTAATAAATTAATTATAGTCATAGAGTCATGCAGCATGGAAACAGACCCTTTGGTCCATCCAGTCCAAGCCGAATATAATCCCAAACCAAACTAGTCCCACCTGCCTGCTCCTGGCCCACATTCCTCCAAACATTTCCTATTCATGCATTTATCCAAATGTCTTTTAAATGTTATAACTGTACCCACACCTATCACTTCCTCTGGCAGCTCATTCCACACGTGACCCGCTGTCTGCGTGAAAAGATTGTCAATGATTATCTACCTAAATGCATAAATTTGATTAAGCAAAGCTGATAACAAATGATATTCCAGCTCACCATATACACCTGCAGGCTGCCATCTTGGACATGAGGTTCCAACATCTGAGGGCACATTCCATGGGCACTGAGTGCCTGCTCCCCACATTCACAGGCTTAACATCTGACACATGCCAGTGTCCCTGCATCAGCGCAACACACGTCTCACCCATTTACACTGCAGTGTGAGCCTGCATGGTAAAGCTGCACTTCGGAACATTCTAGCAATAGCATGGGCATGCTACAGTGAGGGTAGTGAGTATACAGGGCCAAGCACCCAGTTCACAGATTGGACCCAGACGGCATCTCAGGGCTCCTCTTATAGCGCTCACTCACTCAGTTAGTCACTCACTCACTCACTCACTCACTCAGTCACCCACCTTGTGCCTGCAGAGATGCTCATAGCACCCCATCCTGCCCTGCCCTCCCTTGCCATTTAGCATTATCATGAAGCTAAGCATCATATCATTGAGTTCTGAGGAAGGGTCACTCAACCTGAAACATTAACTCTGATTTCTCTCCATAGATGCTGCCAGACCTGCTGAGCTTTTCCAGCAATTTCTATTTTTGTTTCTGACATCTGCAGATCTTTTGGGTTTTTTGTTCAGTATTTAACTGACTGACATATATCTTCCAGGTATGGCCACCTTGCATAAGTTGTCCTCTCTCTGACAGGATTCCTGGTCCAATGTTTTTACTTGTTCACAAGCATTAATTTCCCTGTCGCTCCTGGTGTTTGACGAGGAGTTTCCTGAAACATATTTCCACAGCCACTTCACATTTCTCAGTGACTGTCTCTAGCTCAGACTCACCCTTCGTGGATTCCAACTCATGTTTCATCCTTTGTGCTTTGAATCCACTCAGCTCTGAGGAAGGGTCACTAGATCCAAAATGATAACTCTGTTTTCTCTCCACACATGCTGCCAGACCTGCTGAGCTTTTCCAGCAATTTCCAGTTTTAGAACATAGAACATAGAAAAGTACAGCACAGAACAGGCCCTTTGGCCCATGATGTTGTGCCACGGTTACTCCTAATGTAAAATATAGTAACTTAACTTATGCACCCCTCAACTCAATGTTGTCCTTGTGCATGTCCAGCAGTCGCTTAAATGTCCCCAATGACTTTGCTTCCACCACCACCGCTGGCAACGCACTCCATGCATTCACAACTCTCAGTGTAAAGAACCTTCCTCTGACATCCCCTCTATAGCTTCCTCCTAATATCTTCAAACTATGACTTCTCGTACCAGTCAATCCTGCCCTGGGAAAAAGTCTCTGGCTATTGGCTCTATCTATTCCTCTCATTATTTTGTACACCTCGATCAGGTCTCCTCTCTTCCTCCTTCTCTCCAGAGAGAAAAGTCCGAGCTTATTCAACCTTTTGCGTCATATCGTGCTGATCAGTCTGAGAGATTAGACATGCTGCTGTGCTGCACTGTTCAATGTTAATGTCACACTATCAGCAAGTAACTGATCAACACTCCACATGCTTTCACCAAACAACCCTGTCTCAAACCAGCAGGAAGTGGTTCTCAGTTGTGTCGAGAGAGAGAGAGAGACCCTTCAGTGCAGGACTCCTAGGACAGTGAGTCAACAGCAGCAACTGAAACAGAAATTGCTGAAAAAGCTCAGCAGGTCTGGCAGCATCTGTGAAGAAAAAGTAAAGTTAACATTTCAGGTGTAGTGACCCTTCCTCAGAACTGACAAGTGAATTGCAGCCTCTGCTATCTGTGTGCCAGAGAGCTGGTCAGTCAGGAGGGCTGGAGAACAGACTTGGACAATTACTGAAGTCAATTTCACATTTGGAGGTAATTTCACTGTGAGGCTATTGCTATTTTAGACACTTGAAACTATCCCACTTGGTGTGATTGAGGAGCTGTGTCTTGCAAGGTTAGCATCAAACTCTGTTTATCAAATGATTCTGTGGAGATTTTATGAATGTGCAGTTTTCATGAACTGTAAAAATCTGGAATTAGTTTTTTGTTATTGGGATGGTGAGATGAAAGATGGGACGGTTTGAAATATTTATACAGCTGACATCTATTACTAGAATCTTCTTTCTCCAGTAATAATAATTCTAAAAAATAATGTTGCAATTCTAACCTGCTGTTGTCGACTCACCTTCTGTGATAGATTCAGATAATCATATCGTTATACATTGATTTGTAATGAAACATATTTCGGAATACAGTTCCAGAGTAATTTCAAACATGGAATGTGTAAGGTGTAACAGGCTAAGGGGTGGTATGAGAAGATTCCAGACTGATCACCCCTGAGCTCTCTGCCTGGGTCATTTGCAGACTGATTACGATGATGAATCAACAACAGCAACTTGCATTCATGTAGCACGTTTATTAAAATGGTACAAGATACCTCACAGGAGAAGTATCAAACAAGTCATAGAGTCATAGAGATGTACATCACAGAAACAGACCCTTCAGTCCAACTCGTTTATGCCAACAGATATCCGAAATAAATCAAGTCTCATTTGCCAGCAGCCAGCCCATATTCCTCTAAACCCTTCCTATGATGCCTTTTAAATGTTGTAATTGTTCCAGCCTCTACTACTTCCTCTGGCAGCTCAATCTATACACGCACCAGCCTCTGTGTGAAAAAGTTGCCATTGAGATCCTTTCGGTTGGTTCAGTTGGCTGGACAGCTGATTTATGATGCAGAGTGGTGCCAAAGTGTGGGTTCAATTTCTGTACCAGCTGCGGTTACTGTGAGGGCACTCGTTCTGAACCTCTCCCCCGACCTGAGGGGTGGTGAACCTCAGGGTAAACGAACATCAGTCATCTCTCTCTAATGAGAGAGCAGGCTATGGTCTGGTAGGATTATGGTGACTTAATCTCATCAAACAATATGAGATACAGGACACATAAGTAAAGAGTTGGTTTAAGGAGTTGACTTTGTTGTAAAAATACTGGTCTAGTCAGTGACATCCATGTTCCATAAATAAGAAAAAAGGTAATGGTTCTGAAAGAGTTAATATTGTTTTGTGTTGAGCTCCACTCTATGTAATGATGTCACACAGCCATTGGGTGGAGCATGGATTGGACTGAGGCAGCATCTCCTGATGGAGGCGCTGTGTCTTCTCCAACTATTGTTATGAACAAGGAATGAGAGTCGCCCATTCAGCCCCTTGAACCTGTTGCACTGTTCTGATTCTAACCTCTACTCTACAATCCTGCAAATTCCCCAATAATCTTCCATCCCTTTGGTCATCAAGAATCTATCTCCCTCTCCCTTAAAGGTTAGGAATAGTTAATATGCCTAAGAGTTAATGTATTCTGTATGGAGTTACTGTAATAGGCTACATTGTCACAGGAACCTCCTCCATTGAAATATATTTGTGGCTGATCCTTCACCACAGACCATGGAGCAGTCCCTTGGCCGAGCATTGGGAAGAGGATTGTGACAATGTTTTATCCCAACCACAAGTCACCAGTCGATGATGTCACACCAGAATACCACAGGATACTAGCTGTGTGTATTATGTAGGTTTAAGGACTGTTTTAAAGAGGGTGAAAGAGATATGCAGCTGAAAGGTTTAGGCAGCTATAGTGTCAAGACAATATTGACATGGTCAGTAAAAGTTAGCCGTGTTCAGCTGGATGCAGTTAGCTGAGAATTCACCCAGGGCCCTACAAACAGACAGAGCCTGGAAATAGTTTGATTTGATTGATTGTTTGTTTTATTGTTGTCACATGTACCGAGATACAGTGAAAAGTGTTTTGCATGTCCTGCAGGCAGAATGTACCATACACAGAGCAGAGTGCAGAATACAGTGTTAGAGAGAGAGAGAGAGAGAGAGACAGAGACAGGCAGACAGAGAGACTGACTGGCAATAATGTTTGGGCGGTCCATTCAAACGTCTGATTACAGTGGAGAGGAAACTATTCTTGAATCTGTTGCTGCATGTTTTCAAACTTTTATATCTTTCGCCTGATAAAAGAGGGTGGAAGAGAGTCTAAGCTGGGTGGGAAGGGTCTTTGATGATTAGATTAGATTACATTACATTACAGTGTAGAAACAGGCCCTTCGGCCCAACAAGTCCACACCGACCCGCCGAAGCGAAACCCACCCATACCCCTACATTTACCCCTTACCTAACACTACGGGCAATTTAGCATGGCCAATTCACCTGACCCTGCACATCTTTTGGACTGTGGGAGGAAACCGGAGCACCCGGAGGAAACCCGGAGGAAATGATGTTGGATGCATTCCTGAGGCAATGGGAAATGCAGACAAAGTCAATGCATGGAAAGCTGGATTAGGAAGTGCTTGCATGTAATTTGTAACTCTGTCAACAATCTTTGAAAGAAGTGTGAAAAGATTGGCTGTGGTTTTATCCAGCTGGCTTTGTGAAATATAACATCAAGCACAGGCTGATTAAACTCAGGAATGGAGAAAAGGCCAGAGCTGGAGGAATACAGAGTTCACAGCTTGCTGAGCTGGAGGGTGGGACAGACACAGGGAGGGCTGAGAACTCAGAGGGACTTGAGGAATGAGGATTTTTATGTTGCTCCAGTGTCAGACTTGGGACCAACAGCTCGAATTATTGGAGCCAGGGTGGAGGATGTTCATATTCATGAGTTTATTTAACCAGCTGATGAGACGTCATCAACCACAAAAATTCACCTTTTTTCTCTCTCCGCAGTAAAGTATTTGTGGATTACATTTGGAGTATATGTGCAGTACTTGTAGAGTACATATGGTGTATATGTTTGGTGTATATGTGCAGTACGTATATAGAGTCATAGAGTCACAGAGATGTACAGCATGGAAACAGACCCTTCGGTCCAACCCGTCCATGCTGACCAGATATCCCAACCCAATCTAATCCCACCTGCCAGCACCCGGCCCATATCCCTCCAAACCCTTCCTATTCATATACCCATCCAAATGCCTCTTAAATGTTGCAATTGTACCAGCCTCCACCACATCCTCTGGCAGCTCATTCCATACACGTACCACCCTCTGCGTGAAAAAAATGCCCTTTAGCTCTCTTTTATATCTTTCCCCTCTCATCCTAAGCCTATGCCCTCTAGTTCTGGACTCCCCCACCCCAGGGAAAAGACTTCACAGGGAGATGGAGAAAAAAGAGGGAAAGAGAAAGAGAGAGAGTCAGACAGAGGGAGAGTGAGAGAGAATCAGGAAGAGGGAGAGAGAGTGTGAGTCAGGGAAAGGGAAAGAGAGTTAGACAGTGGGGGAGAGTAGGAGAGAGAAAGTATTAAGTGTATAAGTCCTGCTAAGATTTGCTTTCCCAAAATGCAGAACCTTGCATTTATCTGAATTAAACTCCATCTGCCATTTCTCAGCCCATTGGCCCATCTGGTCAAGATCCTGTTGTAATCTGAGGTAACCCTCTTCGCTGTCCATTACACCTCTAATTTTGGCGTCATCTGCAAACTTACTAACTGTACCTGTTATCATTTATGTAAATAACAAAAAGTAGAAGACCCAGCACCGATCCTTGTGGCACTCCACTGGTCACAGGCCTCCAGTCTGAAAAACAACCCTCCACCACCACCCTCTGTCTTCTACCTTTGAGCCAGTTCTGTATCCAAATGGATAGTTTTCCCATGAGATCTAACCTTGCTTACCATTCTCCCATGGGGAACCTTGTCGAATGTCTTACTGAAGTCCATATATGTGCGGTATTTGTGGATTATATTTGGAGTGTACATGGAGTACATGTGGCCTGCAGAGTATTTCTATCATTGACAATTGAAGTGTAATTTGTACATGTAAGGCCAAACCTGTTAAGGTTAACTGCTGAGGTTTCGCATTCAATCTGATATCATTGCACAGCCAAAGATTCCTTTGCACTGATCCTTGACTGAACATTGTAAGCTTGCTGCTGATTAGCACATGACCTTTGCAATGCTCTTGAGCTCACTGCAGCATTGAATATTCTGTTCTGGACAATGAAATAATTTGAGGTGGATTACTCTTAAACAAGCATTTGTTTCCAGTAGGTCACTGGTTTCGGAACAAGTTTAACATTGAACTAACTGGAAGGAACCTGCCCACATTACCATCATGGGGACTTGTCTTTCATTTGCTTTAATAACTATCAACTCTAACAATTGAAATGGAGACCAGGAAGAAGCAAGGAAGAGGAGAAGCTGTTAGATATAACTCAACTCAGAAATTATGAGCACAAGGGGACAGTGATACAGAACATTAAACAGTACAGCATAGGAACAGGCCCTTCAGCCCAACTTGTCTGTGCTGACCATGATGCCACCCTAGACTAAACCCATCTGCACATGTCTCTATTCCCTGACCAATCTGTCTGTGTAAAAGCCTCTTAAATGTTGTTATTGTATCTGCTTCTTCTTCCTTCCCGGCAGCACGTTCCAGGCACCTACCACCCTCTGTGTAAAAAACCCTGCCTCACCCTACATCTCCTTTAAACTTCTCCCCTCTCACGTTCTACCAGGTCACCAGAATCAGAACTTCTCACTGCTGATGCACTCAGTGAGTCAGAGTAAAACATGATGATGATCATCTGTTACTCTGAAAGAAGCTGATAATTAACAGGTGTCACAGAGTGGGAGTATGCTTGAGATGCTTTTCAAGTTTAATCTGATTTAATGCTAACCAGAGAAAAACTGAACCACACATCAGAACCAGAGTGGGAAGTGGATGGAAATTATACCTTACAGCTGTCTGATTGGCATAGAGCATGAACATTAACACTTCTCCATTCCAGTTTCTGGTCGCAACCAATGCACATGCAAGAGACAAATTCCAACTTGGCCCATGCCTTGAACACAGTTCACTGAAATCTTCAGTCATGAAGCAGGCTGCTTTCTTCTGGGTGAGGAAATGGTTTCAAAACTAAAATGGAACTGAGTTTTATCTCAAATAAAAATAAAAATTGCTGGAGAGCACAGAAAAGATTCACCAGAATGCAATTACTGGTTAGGAAATCAGTGACTGGTTAGGATTGCAGTGACTGGTTAGGATGTAGAATGCACTGGTTAAGAGTGTAGCAGAAGCAGGTTCAATCAAGTCATTCTATAGGGAGTAGTATCATTATCTGAAAAGGAGGAATGTGCAGGATAAGCGGGAGATGATTCTATGAAACAGTCAGGCAGAAACACTCGATCTCTTCTGGACATTTCTTTGTGCAGCATTTCCTGTTTTATATCATGAAGCTTGTGAACTCCCCATGAGAAAGTGATTTTTAAAAATTCATTCAGAGGATGAGTGCGTCGCTGGCTAGACCAGCATTTATTGCTAATCCCTAATTACCCCAGAGGGCAGTTGAAAGTCACCCATATTGCTGTGGGTCTGGAGTCACATGTAGGCCAGACTAGGTAAGGATGGCAGTGTCCTTCCCAAAGGATATTAGTGAACCAGATGGATTTTTCCAACAATCGACAATGGACAATGGTCATCATAGAATCCCTATAATGTGGGATGAGGCCATTCTGCCCATCAAGTCTGCACTCTACCCACTCTCCCTACCATATTCCTATAGCCCTGCATTTTCCATGGCTAATCCACCTAACCGCTGCACTCCACCTGCTGTAGGTACTGTCACGCCTCACTGGAAATACATGGGAAATCAAGCCCTGTTATTCCCAGAGTCATCACAGAAGTTAAAGACTTTAAAAACTGGGCAGTAAAGTAAAAGTAGACTCTTGTAGCTCCTGCGTTTATATGGCTAGTCCAGTTCAGCTTCTGGTAACCCAAGGATGTTGATAATAGGGGATTCAGAGTTGGTAATGCCATTGAATGTCAAAAGGTGGTGGTTAGATTGACTCTTATTGAAGATGGTCATAGGATGGCATTTGTATGGTGTGATGTTCCTCACCACTTGTCAGCCTAAGCCTGGATATTGGCCAGATCTTGCTGCATTTGCACATGGACTGCTTCAGTATCTGAGGAGTTGCGAATGTTGCTAAACATTGTGCAATTATCGGCAAACATCCCCACTTCTGACCTCATGATGAAGGGAAGGTCATTGATGAAGCAGCTGAAGATGGTTGGGCCTAGGACACTACCCTGAGGAACTCCTGCAGAGATGTCCTGGAGTTGAAATGACTGACCTCCAATAATCATGACCATTTTCCTATGTACTAGGGTATGACTCTAATCAGTGGAAAGATTTCCCCCAGATACTCATTGATTCCAGTTTTGCCAGGGCTCCGCGATGCCACACTCGGTCGAATGTAGCCTTGATGTCAGGGGCTGTCCCTCTCCCCTCCCCTCTGGAACCCAGCTCTTCTCTCCATGTTTGACCCAAGGCTGGAATGAGATGAGTGGCCCATTTTTAGAGGGGTTTTGAGTATCTTGCCAGTTACTTGTAAATTTTTGATTCTGCCTGTTTTTAAATATATGAATGTTTCTGTATAAGTAGAGGAGTGAGGAAGTTCTGAGGAATGAATGAAACATTTATTTAAGTGTTGACGTTCTGTGGCATAATTCCTGTGCTAGGAATTCAGATAGACATGGTAACAATTTGCCGTAGGTACTGTTTACATCCATTGTAGCAGTGACAGAATTACAAAAACATTTCATTCTGAAACAGGCTGGAAAATTGTAAGACAATGAGATCACTTTAAATAATGTGAATGTAGTACTTCCTCTGTTATATAATGGTGATCGTTTAGAATGGTTATCATTAGCTGTACAGGCGGAGTGGCGACATAGAAGAGAAAGTTGAGGGAAGATTCGATCAAGGCATTTAAATTCACAAAAAAAGGGATGGACAGGTAGATATGCTCATAATTGTATTCAATTAAGAAAGAGAAGGGTTGAAACATGTTTGGCATAGTTGAAGGAACCACAGTTTAGTAGGGAATTCACTCTTCATTTTGGAATAACATGCATGACCTGATTGGTTAATTATTGTTACACTTCCAGAACATGATCGGGAGTGATCTGTGTGAGATCTCACTGAATTCAGATCCTGTCAGGAGCGATCTGTGTGTGATCTCACTGAATTCAGATCCTGTCGGGAGCAATCTGTGTGAGATCTCACTGAATTCAGATCCTGTCGGGAGCGATCTGTGTGAGATCTCACTGAATTCAGATCCTGTCAGGGGCGATCTGTGTGTGATCTCACTGAATTCAGATCCTGCCAGGGGCGATCTGTGTCAAATCTCACTGAATTCAGATCCTGTCGGCAGCGATCTGTGTGCGATCTCACTGAATTCAGATCTTATCGGGAGCGATCTGTGTGAGATCTCACTGAATTCAGATCTTGTTGGGAGCGATCTGTGTGAGATCTCACTGAATTCAGATCCTGTCGGGAGCGATCTGTGTGAGATCTCACTGAATTCAGATCCTGTCAGGGGCGATCTGTGTCAAATCTTACTGAATTCAGATCCTGTCGGGAGCGATCTGTGTGAGATCTCACTAAATTCAGATCCTGTCAGGAGCGATCTGTGTGCAATCTCACTGAATTCAGATCCTGTCGGGAGCGATCTGTGTGAGATCTCACTAAATTCAGATCCTGTCAGGAGCGATCTGTGTGCAATCTCACTGAATTTAGATCTTGTCAGGAGCGATCTGTGTGAGATCTCACTAAATTCAGATCCTGTCAGGAGCGATCTGTGTGCAATCTCACTGAATTCAGATCTTGTCAGGAGCGATCTGTGTGAGATCTCACTGAATTCAGATCCTGTCAGGAGCAATCTGTGTGCAATCTCACTGAATTCAGATCCTGTCCTGGCATTTCTCCACAGATTGCCATCACTTTCCGTGAGATTACAAATGAACTGTTTGATGAAGTTTCAGAGCAGGGGCTCTGGGTTAGCCTGGAGCAGTGTCTGAGTGAACTGGAGCTTGTTGCAATTTTTGGTTGCAACCTTCTTTGAAAATAAGAAAATATCCAAAATGCAGGTTATTTACTGAAATATAAAACAGAAAATGGCAAGGTATAAACAAGAATTTTTACTGTCAAAAAGACAAAGAAATCAAACATTCAAATTATCTTAGCAAACCTCTGGTGCTTTAAGCTATAGAAGAAAATCAGTTAAATATCAATTAACAGGTAAATTGAAGATGATTATTATTGATAAATGATACATTACTTGTCAGATAGAGCTAACAGATCTAATAAATTACTCACCCAGCACATTGGCTATCAATCTTAGTCACATAGTCTTTCAACAGCATCATGAAAAACCACATAGGATCCTTACTGAAAGGAAGGAGGCTATTTGGCCCATCTGCACCGACCCTCCGAACAGCATCCCACTCAAACACAACCCCCTATCTCTGTAACCCTGTATTTCCCCATGGCAAACCCACATCCCTGGATGTTATAGCACAGTTTATCACGGCCAATGTCTGACCTGCCATCTTTGAAATGTGGGAGGAAACCAGAGCACCTGGAGAAAACTTCACCTTGTCTTAATAGAGTTATCGAGACAGAGAGACGTAAGCACGGAAACAGACCCTTCGGTCCGACCCGTCCATGCCGACCAGATATCCCAACCCAATCTAGTCCCACCTGCCAGCACCCGGCCCATATCCCTCCAAACCCTTCCTATTCATACACCCATCCAGATGCCTCTTAAATGTTGCAATTGTACCAGCCTCCACCACACCCTCTGGAAGCTCATTCCATATACGTACCACCCTCTGCGTGAAAAAGTTGCCCCGTAGGTCCCTTTTATATCTTTCCCCTCTCACCCTAAATCTATGCCCTCTAGTTCTGGACTCCCTCACCCCAAAGAAGAGACTTTGTCTATATACCCTATCCATGCCCCTCATAATTTTATAAATCTCTATAAGGTCACCCCTCAGCCTCCGACGTTCCAGGGAAAACAGCCACAGTCTATTTTCTGAAACCTTTCAAGTTTCACATCTTTCCGATAGGAAGGAGACCAGAACTGCCACTTTCAAGGAGCTATGAACCTGCACTCCAAGGTCTCTTTGTTCAGCAACACTCCCTAGGACCTTACCATTAAGTGTATAAGTCCTTCAAAGTTTGTGCGAAGATTTGTAGCTCGGGTGCTCGTTGCTGTGGTTCTGTTCGCCGAGCTGGAATGTATAAGTCCTGCTAAGATTTTTGATCTCCTGCTAACAATAACACAACATCAATCCCAGGTTCCACAGGCATGGTCTTCAACAAACATGGCACACACCTGCAGCACCTCTTCAATACTGTGAGCTGTTTCACTTCCCCTTATTGAAGAAAAGGTATCATTACATTGGAGGTAGCTCAGACAAGGTACACCAGGATGATCCCCGGTATGGAGGGATTGTCTTATCAGCAAAGGCTAAATAGGTTGGGCGTACACTTACCGGAGCTTAGGCAAAGGAGAGGTGATCTCATTGAAACATATTGGTTGCTTGTGGGCGGCACGGTGGCACAGTGGTTAGTACTGCTGCCTCTCAGCGCTAGAGACCCGGGTTCAATTCCCGCCTCAGGCGACTGACTGTGTGGAGTTTGCACATTCTCCCCGTGTCTGCGTGGGTTTCCTCTGGGTGCTCAGGTTTCGTCCCACAGTCCAAAAATGTGCGGATTAGGTGAATTGGCCGTGTTAAATTGCCCGTAGTGTTAGGTGAAGGGGTCTGGGTGGGTTGTGCTTCGGCGGGTCGGTGCGGACTTGTTGGGTCGAAGGGCCCGTTTCCACACTGTAAGTAATCTAATCTAATCTAATTCTTAAAGTGCTTGACAGGGTCAATGCTGAGAGATGGTTCCCCTCATGAGAGAGTTGAGGAGCAGAGGGCACAGTCTCAGAATAAAGGGGCATCAATTTCAGACTGAGCTGAGGAGGAATTTCTTCTGTCAGGGGGTTGTGAGTCTTTGGAACACCTTAACACAGAAAGCTGTGGGGGGTAGAGAGATATAGAGAGAGTGACTTATGGGGGAAAATACAGGAAAGTGGACATGAGGAACATTGGATCAGCCGTGATCCTATTAAATAACAGAATAGATTCTGAGGCCGAATGGCCTACTCCTGTTGCTGTTTCTTATGGTCTGATGGATTCTGTTCACTGGGACACAGTTTAAGTTGGGTGGGGGTGGTGAGGAGGCAGCGTGGATGTGGGATCCATAGACCGCTGCATGCCATTGAGCTGGTGTAGGACTTATGGGGTGGGTTGGATTGGGGGCAGTGTAGGCAGGAGGGAACTATAGGGAAGAATAGGGTGGGGGTGGGCCAGCAGTGAGGCTCAGAGAACCAAACCTACCCCCTCACACACGCAATGTTGTTTCCTGTGTTAGTCAGTCCTGAACCCTGTGAGAAAGTAGCAATGCAATGCTCAAATCACATCATCCCTAGAGATATACTCCAAATATTAAATAAATATCGCCTGACCAGTTAACCCACTATGTGTAAATGTAAACAAGTCAATTTTCATGGCAACTGTGTAGACCCACATTATATGCAGAAAAAGGGTTAATTTTCACATATTGCTTACAAGAAAGTCACAAGTATTATTGCTATTCATTAATAAGTCACATATTGCAATTGAATATCAATACATTAACAGCCTTTAATTATACTACACTGATAGGACACCCTTTCTAGATCCCACCTCATGCTAGCTCCATGCTACTGTAATGGTATAATTACTGGACAAGACTGAAATCTGGCTTGATAGATCATAGTTTTTTAAAGATTTGATAACAGGCTCTTTCACTGACACATAATCACTCAATGCTGCAGACTCATGTTTAAAAATAAAACAGACATTTATTAAACAAAAGAAATGAAGATAAACTAGAATAAAGCAAAATACTAAGGTAGAGCACAAATTTCAAAACAGATGGGAAAATACAATCCCGATATTTCCAACCCCCCCCCCGCACCACCCCACCCCCCCTTTACAGTACTCATACCAGAGAGGGCTTTATTTCATCATGGTTTCAATTCCCCATCTTAAAATTCTGATAGTTGCTTCCTGGGAGACTTCACCCATGAGACATTGGAGCAGAAATTTGGCCATTCAGCCCATCAATACTGCTCTGCCATTTAATCATGGCTGATAAGTTTCTCAACCCCATTCTCCCACTTTCTCCCTGTAACCCTTGGTCCCCTTGATACTCAAGAACCTATCTATCTCTGTCTTAAACATACTCAATGACCTGGCGCCCACAGCCTTCTGTGGCAGTGAACTCCACAGATTCCCCACTCTCTGGCTGAAGAGGTTTCTCCTTATCTCCATTCCTAAAGGTCGTCCCTTTACTCCCTGGGGTCCTAGACTCTCCTAACAATGGAAACATCTTCCCAACATTAACTCTGTCCAAGCCATTCAGTATTCTGTATGTTTCAATTAGATCCCTCCTCCTCCTTCTAAACTCCATTGAGTACAGACCCAGAGTTCTCAAATGTTCCTTGTATGTTAAGCTTTTCATTCCTGGGATGTGAACTTCTTCTGAATACGCTCCAGGGCCAGTACAGCCTTCCTGAGAAATGGGGCCCAAAACTGCACACATTACTCCAAACAAAGTCTGACCAGAGCCTTATCAAGCTTCAGAAATACATCCCTGCTTTTATATTCAAGGTCCTGTCAAAATAAATGCCATCGTTGCATTTGCCTTCCTAACTACTGACTCAACGTGAAAATTTACTTTTGAGAGAATCCTGGAGTAGAATTCCCAAGTCTCTTTGCACTTCAGATTTCTGAATTTTCTCCCTATTTAGAAAATAGTCCATGCCTCTATTCCTCCTACCAAAGTGCATGACCTCACACTTTCCCACATTGAACTCCATCTGCCACTTCTTTGCCCAGTTTCCAAATCCTTCTGCAGCCTCCCCGCCTCTTCAATACTACCTGTCCCTCTACCTATTCAACTGAGTTTAGACTTTGTCATCTTCAAGTAACTATTTCAAAGTCGCAAGTAAGCATTTCTGGTCTTGAACGTCTAAACTACACTCATTCCACGGAGACAACCTCTATCTCATCTGTCTGAAACTCCCGATTTTACTCAGGAACAGCTGGTTTATACATTCTGTTTCAGCCACTTCTGCAAAATTCCAAACTGAAACCCAACCTTTTTTTCCCCAATATTGGGTGTTTCCCCTTGGCCCATAAACGTTCCTTGATCTTCTACCTGAAAGCCTAATACAGTACACAACTTAGTTAATTTTTTTCAAAAACTCTACCAATGTAAATAGAGGTAAAAATCAATGACTGCAGATGCTGGATTAGTGGTGCTGGAAAAGCACAGCAGTTCAGGCAGCATCCGAGGAGCAGTAAAATCAACGTTTCGGGCAAAAGCCCTTCATCAGGAATATAAACACAGTCCCACTCAAAACAATCCCTCTCAGACTGTTTTACAAGAAACCACCATGGCTACAGAAATATTTACAGGTTAATCATTAAACCCAGAAAACCTACATGCTGTGAATTCAAAATTCAAAAAATCCAAATAAATGGTATTAAAATAAATGTAAATCACACCCATTCTATCACACTAGAATGACTAAATCGCACACTAGACATACATTGCATCAGGGAAGGCATGATCCAGTGGCATTATCAGGAGGGTGATGGTCCAGGGATATTATCAGGAGAGGGATAGTCCAGGGGTATTATCAGGAGAGGGATAGTCCAGGGGTATTATCAGGAGAGGGATAGTCCAGGGGCATTATCAGGAGAGTGATGGTCCAGGGGTATTATCAGGAGAGGGATAGTCCAGGGGTATTATCAGGAGAGGGATGGTCCAGGGGTATTATCAGGAGAGGGATAGTCCAGGGGTATTATCAGGAGAGGGATGGTCAGGGGGTATTATCAGGAGAGGATGGTCCAGGGGGATGGTCCAGGGGTATCATCAGGAGGGCGATGGTCTAGGGGTATCATCAGGAGAGGGATGGTCCAGGGGTATCATCAGGAGGGCGATGGTCTAGGGGTATCATCAGGAGAGGGATGGTCCAGGGGTATCATCAGGAGGGCGATGGTCTAGGGGTATCATCAGGAGAGGGATGGTCCAGGGGTATCATCAGGAGGGCGATGGTCTAGGGGTATCATCAGGAGAGGGATGGTCCAGGGGTATCATCAGGAGGGCGATGGTCTAGGGGTATCATCAGGAGAGGGATGGTCCAGGGGTATCATCAGGAGGGCGATGGTCTAGGGGTATCATCAGGAGAGGGATGGTCCAGGGGTATTATCAAGAAAGGGATAGTCCAGGGGTATCATCAGGAGGGGGATGGTCCAGGGGTATTATCAGGAGGGTGATGGTCCAGGGGTATTATCAGGAGAGGGATGGTCCAGGGGTATTATCAGGAGAGGGATGGTCCAGGGGTATTATCAGGAGAGCGATGGTCCAGGGGTATCATCAGGAGATGGATGGTCCAGGGATATTATCAGAAGAGGGATGGTCCAGGGGTATTATCAGGAGGGCGATGGTCCAGGGGTATTATCAGGAGGGCGATGGTCCAGGGGTATCATCAGGAGGACGATGGTCCAGGGGTATCATCAGGAGAGGGATGATCCAGTGGTATTATCAGGAGAGGGATGGTCCAGGGGTATTATCAGGAGAGGGATGGTCCAGGGGTATTATCAGGAAAGGGATAGTCCAGGGGTATTATCAGGAGAGCTGAAAATATGTTGCTGGAAAAGTGCAGCAGGTCAGGCAGCATCCAAGGAGCAGGAGAATCGACGTTTAGGGCATGAGCCCTTCTTCAGGCTCCTTGGATGCTGCCTGACCTGCTGCGCTTTTCCAGCAACACATTTTCAGCTCTGATCTCCAGCATCTGCAGTCCTCACTTTCTCCTATTATCAGGAGAGGGATGGTCCAGGGATATTATCAGTAGAGGTATGGTCCAGGAGTATTATCAGGAGGGCAATGGTCCATGGGTATTATCAGGAGAGGGATGGTCCAGGGGTATTATCAGGTGAGGGATGGTCCGGGGTATCAACAGGAAAGGGATGGTCCAGGGGTATTATCAGGAGAGGGATGGTCCAGGGGTATTATCAAGAAAGGGATAGTCCAGGGGTATCATCAGGAGGGGGATGGTCCAGGGGTATTATCAGGTG
Source organism: Chiloscyllium plagiosum (assembly GCF_004010195.1). Classification (NCBI taxonomy): domain Eukaryota; kingdom Metazoa; phylum Chordata; class Chondrichthyes; order Orectolobiformes; family Hemiscylliidae; genus Chiloscyllium; species Chiloscyllium plagiosum. The sequence continues at coordinate 56,903,414 of NC_057730.1, read as the reverse complement.
AAGGATAGTCCAGGGGTATTATCAGGGGAGGGATGGTCCAGGTGTATTATCAGGAGAGGAATGGTCCAGGGGTATTATCAGGAGGGCAATGGTCCAGGGATATTATCTGGAGAGGGATGGTCCAGGGGTATTATCAGGAAAGGGATAGTCCAGGGTTATTATCAGGAAAGGGATAGTCCAGGGTTATTATCAGGAGAGGGATGGTCCAGGGGCATTATCAGGAAAGGGATAGTCCAGGGTTATTATCAGGAGAGGGATGGTCCAGGGTTATTATCAGGAGAGGAATGGTCCAGGGGTATTATCAGGAGAGGGATGGTCCAGGAGTATCATCAGGAGAGTGATGGTCCAGGGGTATCATCAGGAGAGGGATGGTCCAGGGGTATTATCAGGAGAGGGATGGTCCAGGGGTATTATCAGGAGAGGGATGGTCCGGGGTATTATCAGGAGGGCGATGGTCCAGGGGTATTATCAAGAGCGGGATGTTCCAGGGGTATTATCAGGAGGTCCAGGGGTATTATTAGGAGAGGGATGGTCCAGGGGTATTATCAGGAGGCCCATGGGTATTATCAGGAAAGGGATTATCCTGGGGTATTATCAGCAGGGGGATGGTCCAGGGGTATTATCAGCAGGGTGATGGTCCAGGGGTATTATCAGGAAAGGGATGGTCCAGGGGTATCATCAGGTGGGCAATGGTCCAGGGGTATTATCAGAAGAGGGATGGTCCAGGGGTATTATCAGGAAAGGGATGGTCCAGGGATATTATCTGGAGAGGGATGGTCCAGGGGTATTATCAGGAAAGGGATAGTCCAGGGGTATCATTAGGAGAGAGATGGTCCAGGGGTATTATCAGGAGAGGGATGGTCCAGATGGTCCAGGGGTATTATCAGGAGAGGGATGGTCCAGGGGTATTATCAGGAGAGGGATGGTCCAGTGGTATTATCAGGAGAGGGATGGTCCAGGGGTATTATCAGGAGAGGGATGGTCCTGGGTTATTATCAGGAGAGGGATGGTCCAGGGGTATTATCAGGAAAGGGATAGTCCAGGGGTATTATCAGGAAAGGGATAGTCCAGGGGTATTATCAGGAAAGGGATAGTCCAGGGGTATTATCAGGAAAGGGATAGTCCAGGGGTATTATCAGGAAAGGGATAGTCCAGGGGTATTATCAGGAGAGGGATGGTCCAGGGGTATCATCAGGAGAGGGATGGTCCAGGGGTATTATCAGGAGAGGGATGGTCCAGGGGTATTATCAGGAGAAGGATGGTCCAGGGGTATTATCAGGAGAGGGATGGTCCAGGGGTATTATCAGGAGGGTGATGATCCAGGGATATTATCAGGAGGTCCATCGGTATTATCAGGAGGGTGATGATCCAGGGGTATTATCAGGAAAGGGATAGTCCAGGGGAATTATCAGGAAAGGGATAGTCCAGGGGTATTATCAGGAGAGCTGAAAATATGTTACTGGAAAAGTGCAGCAGGTCAGGCAGCATCCAAGGAGCAGGAGAATCGACATTTAGGGCATGAGCCCTTCTTCAGGCTCCTTGGATGCTGCTTGACCTGCTGCGCTTTTCCAGCAACACATTTTCAGCTCTTATCTCCAGCATCTGCGGTCCTCACTTTCTCCTATTATCAGGAGAGGGATGGTCCAGGGATATTATCAGGAGAGGTATGGTCCAGGGGTATTATCAGGAGGGCAATGGTCCAGGGGTATTATCAGGAGAGGGATGGTCCGGGGTATCAACAGGAAAGGGATGGTCCAGGGGTATTATCAGGAGAGGGATGGTCCAGGGGTATTATCAAGAAAGGGATAGTCCAGGGGTATTATCAGGAGGGCAATGGTCCAGGGATATTATCTGGAGAGGGATGGTCCAGGCGTATTATCAGGAAAGGGATAGTCCAGGGTTATTATCTGGAAAGGGATAGTCCAGGGTTATTATCAGGAGAGGGATGGTCCAGGGGTATTATCAGTAAAGGGATAGTCCAGGGTTATTATCAGGAGAGGGATGGTCCAGGGGTATTATCAGGAAAGGGATAGTCCAGGGGTATTATCAGGAGAGTGATGGTCCAGGGGTATTATCAGGAGAGGGATTGTCTAGGGGAATCATCAGGAGAGGGATGGTCCTGAGATATTATCAGGAGAGGGATGGTCCAGGAGTATTATCAGGAGAGGGATGGTCCAGGGGTATTATCAGGAGAGGGATGGTCCAGGGGTATTATCAATGGGCCATTTTTCCAGAGACCCAGGAAATGATCTGCAGACTTGGGTTTGAATTCCACCACAGAAGAAGGTGGAATTAGAATCTGATCGTAAAAATATCTGGAATGAAGCGTCTAATGATGACCATGAGTTGATTGTCTGGAAACACCCACCTGGTTCACTGATGTCTTTCAGGGAAGGAAACTGCCGCCCTTACCTGGTCTGCAATACATGTGACTCCAGACCCACAGCAATGTGGTTGACTATTACCTGGGCAATGAATGCTGGCTGAGCCAGTGATGCCCTCACCCGGTGAATGAATAAAGAAAAAAAAAACATTTTCATGAAAAGACTGTGGATGCTATAAATCAGAAATTGCTGGAAAAGCTCAGCAAGTCTGGCATTAGAGAAATTAGTGTTAACGTTTTGGGCAATTTCTGTTTTTGTTTCAGGTTTTCATGTGCTACACAAGCCTTCAGTAGATATATATTCAGATATTTCTACATTATAATGCATTTTTGCTCTGGTATTTATAGTATTATAGCACTCTGCTTTCTGCACTGGTGACAGCACACTACAAAATAAATGAGAACCCAATCTCTCCTACACCATCTGTGCTTAGCTCTGATATTCTCCTGTGTTGGTTAAATGGTGCTAACAATGTGCATCAAGGAGTGAATTAAAATGGTACTGTTTATAACACATTCAGCATATGGTCTTTTTCTTACAGTTCAACAAATACCTGCCCTTAACTTACTGATTTAATATGATGTTTGGCAAAGTTGGGTCACCAGGCACTTCTAAAACAGCTGTCTGTACATGACTTAGGGTGCAATTGACTTTGTGCTCAGGTTCTGGGTGCAATTTCCAACCATTAAGGGAGGCATTAACTAGGTGAGATTTCCTGTTTTTTTTAAAAAAATGATTGGTTGCAGGTGTTTTGATTGTACTGTCCACTGTATCTCGAGGGGAACATCACAGTTACAGTACCAAGGCTGTTACAGGTGGCAGGTACCTGTTCCCACGTTGACCTGCTGTTTTTGGAAGCTGATTTCTTCCTCCTGCCAGTTGGTGGTGCTGCAGTACCTTCAGTGTGTGTCGATGTCCTGTCTGCTTTTGTTTCTGATTTCCAGCAGCTGCAAGCTTTTAGCTCTGAGAGAGAGTGAAGGGATTCCTGGCAATTTACCTTGGCACCTGCACTCAGCGAGCTGATCTGATCCATGAGCAGCTCTTTCCCCAAATTAATTCAATTAAAGGTTCTTTGAGAGATCAAGAGTAATTTGCATGCTGTTTACATTTCAGCCAGCCAGACAGAATTGCATTTTCAATTACTGCTGTGTATCAAAAGAACATTTTTTGAAATGTTACCATATATGAGCTCACAGATTGTGAATTACTCATTTACTGTCTCTGATCATTTAATCATTCATGAGGAAAATGTTAGCAGGAAAATGATAATATTCACACATTAACATCTATCTCTGATGACTGAGTGCTTGGATAAGCTCCAGCTGAACAGGGAGAGCCAGGTGAATGTGTGAAGGGTAAGTCATGTCTAATCTATTCAACTATATTTGTTTTGAGATGGACACGAACAAAGCAGATGCATTTCCGTTCACTTCCCGAGATTATTCATACAAACTGAAAGCTTTAACATTACTAACAGGAGGCAAGAAGTCAAAGTACTCATCAGGACCAGGAGGCAAGAAATCAGAGTCAGTAAGGAACATTGTTTTATACAGCATGTGAAGAGAGTGCTGATTGGTTGGGCCATTGTTGTCATGGAGATGCAACAAGAGCAGTGAACTGTCAATCTTAAACAAAAACAGGAATTGTTGGAAAAGCTTAGCAGGTCTGGCAGCATCTATGGAGAGAAATCACACATTTTGGCTCCAATGACCCTTCCTCAGAACAATTAAGTTTTTCCAGCAATTTCTATTTTTTTTCTGATTTCCCGCATCTGCAGTTCTTTCGGTTTTAAACTGTCAATCTTAGTTCTCAAACCAGGGATTGGCCAGGGTGTTGCCATGGGAAATCAGAGCCTGATTTGTTTCCCAATGAGAAAGATGCAGTGATGTACCAATCCTCTACATACAAGAGAGCATTTTCTCTTTTTCACAGCTAACATTTACTCCTGTTTTACATCCACATCTCTCCTTTACCACCATTTGCACTGCCTTTGTCTTCTGCTGCGGGAATGGTCACCATCAGTTCCACTTGCCCCTCCTCCCACCTTTGAATACAGCACATAAATATCATTTTCCAACACCTTTCAATTCCAAAAAGAGAGTCATATTGGACTCAAAACATTAACTCTGTTTCTCTCTGACAAATGCTGCCAGATATGCTGAGTTTCTCCAGCAATTTCTGTTTTCATAAAAGAGGTAGCCTTGCAACATGGAGGGACAGACACAATAGGGTTAGGATTAGAATGAATAAAATACATGGAGTCCCTGATTTACGGACGTCTGTTTACAAATGCTAATAATTATGAACATGATCCCGTTAATGTTAAAGACCCAGTGTATGAGTTTCCTGTCCTTGTGAACAGATGTTTTATATTGACCTGTATTGTGCTCCAAGCTTGTAAATCACTCAACATGTGAATGGATGTCCAGAGTGGAACCCGGGAAGTGCCTGGAATAGTTTGCTCTTTAGAAGAGTGGAATCAGTATTGTTACACGGCTCTGTAATGGAGCATTAGATCCTCACCATGATTATTAATAACTTGGATTAGTGACTGGTGAGTTTGACAGGATACTAAGATAGGAGACACAATAGGTTGTGTGGAAGTACTGAGGGGCATGGGAAGACTAAGTCAGTGAGAGAAACGTTTACAGATGGAGTTTAAAACGGGAAGAAGTCAACTCACCGTTTGAATCTGAAAAGGTCAGGGCACTGTGTAAACAGGGAGAGGCGAGGAGCTCTGCAGAGGTGAAGGAACTTAAATGTCCACATACACAACACACTGACACACTAATGCAAAAATGACAAAGCATAAGCTAAAATCTAGCAGAATGTCAGCATTTATTACAAAGAGAACGGAATTCAAAAGTGAGGAAGCAGTATTGACTTGGTCAAATCCCATCTGCAATACTGCCGTCAGTGTTTTACTGAATATCAGGAGAGATCTATTTGCCTTAGGAGAGGGAATGGTACAGATTTCCTAAAATAACACTAAGGTTTAAAGGGTTAAATAATGAGGACAGAGGATGTGGAACTTACTTGCTACATGTGTTTAAAATAGTAATTTGATATAGTAAATACAAAGAACCTGTCTCCACCTGATGGAGAGATCTGTCAAATCAGAACACATCAGCATTGAGGGCAATGAAGGAGTGTTTTTTCACGCAAAGAATGCAAAACCTGAAACTAAATGGAAGGTGCAAGCAAGATGCTTGCACTGGTTTGAACCAGTGGCTCACTCTAAAAGCAAGGGAAGATCATTTAATTCTGAGATAGTGAGACATCTTTTATTCAGAGGATTGTGAACCTTTGGAATTCTCTGCCTCAGAAGGCTGTGGAAACCCAGTCTCTGTGTCAGTTTAAGATAGAGATTGACGAATTTCTGATTGCCAATGGCACACAAGGTCATGGGGATGGGGTGAGTGAAAGTGTTCACTCAGTCTTAATTGTACTGAATAGTCAGGTTTGATGGGCTGAATGGCCTACTCCTATCTCTATGTTATCACCCACATTGTTGCAGACCCTAAGCAAATAAAATTTCCAAGATCAAAACTGTTGGGTATTTGTTAGTTTATAAATTGCAAATGATGACAAAACCAGATAAATGGCACTTATTGATCAATAAAGACAGGAAATTCCTGAGATCTGCTGGTCTTTTCCTTTTCCTACATTACCATGTCCCCCATCCTCTAGATTTATGTTCACCTGAGTCACATCTGGTTATTATACGATCTCAGACATACTGCAATCTCTGCCAAGAACAATAGAATAGTGCATGAGTAATTGCAGAAATAGCCTGACAGTGTTGCAAATCAAGGGATGGCCAGCATGATCGAGATTGCAGCTGTTTTAATTTGGCACTTGGGGAAAAGGTGGATAACTCATTAGCAACTTGTACAATATGTAACAGTATTGTTTTAACTCAACTGACTTCAAACTGCATTCCAATTCACAAAGAATCTGCAATTAACATTCTGGCTGGGTGTGTTTGAAGTTTGGGTGGGACTCTGAGTTGTTTTAGAACCTAAGTTACTAGTTTTCTACCTATTATTAAAGGCAGGAAGTTGATAAAGGCCATCAATGTCTTTAGGAAAAAAGACACAGATACATATAGGGTGGAACATTCTGGCACAACCTAATCTACACAGGCACATTTCAAATCAGCCATACTGAACTTGAAGGGGATATGGTGTGTGTGGTGGATTCCTGAGTGAGATTCTGATCTTTAAGGGGATCTGGTGTGTGTGGTGGATTCCTGAGTGAGATTCTGATCTTTAAGGGGATCTGGTGTGTGTGGTGGATTCCTGAGTGAATGCCATTCATGTTCTTTTGTCTTCCTGATGGAATTCCTACAATTCCTGCACTGATTGGTGATGATCTGGGAGATTCCCAGGAAGACTGTCCTTTTGAATGAGCTTTCCATATTCCTCAGCACCTCACAGTAAATGGGATGTGTCTGAGGTAGAGACATTGTTATAAATGAGAGAATTGTCGTCACCAGATTATAGATCCCACAAACAGTAGTTGAAGCTAAAATCAAGACTAATCAAGATACAGGGAGGATCTCTGCTTTTAAAAACAGACATCTCTTTTGTCTTGTGTTTTGGTGTTCGCCGATGAGTTTGGGTTTAAATCAGATGGTCAAGCAGGAAGCAAATTCAAGAATGGTCTTCAGGTCTGGACTTCTCAGTAACTCAACTTATAACACATTCTGCTACTTGTGTTCATCATTGGTATACCTGGTTCTGAGCATACAGTTACAAGCTTTCAGAAATAATCTATCTTTGCATTATGTTCATGTCCTTGAGTTTTGCTGTTTCCAGTTTCCATATTCTAGTTGATCCAGCTCATTCAAGCATCTATGTGCATTTCCCTTAACTCCGCCCACACTGTGCTATTTATCCTCAGTGAGGTGTAGCTCCATGACAGCATCACAAAATTACTCCTGTCTCCTGAAGACCTTGTGTAACAGTATCAAAGAATTTCTTTGTAATATCTGGGACACTGTTCAATGTTTGAAAAGCTGATGAACTGTGCAATATTGTTCTGAAATGACACCCTCGGTGTTGCTCTTGAGTTTCAGAGTGAGGTTTGAATTTCCAGTGATCTGACTCTGAGCTGAGCTGAGCCTGACATGGAGATTGGAGACTGTAGGATTCACCAAATCTTGAAGACACTGTGGGGCTGGTTTCCCTGACCTGTTGCTGCTGGCCACAGTGATTGCATGAATGTATCAGGTTATAGGTGTTTGTTCTGAGGAAGAGTCCCTGGACCCAAAACATTAACTCTGCTTTCACTGCACAGGTGCTGTCAGACCACTGAGTTTCTCCAGCAAACTCTGTTTTTGTTTCTGATTCCCAGAATCTGTAGTTCTTACGGTTTTTTGGATTGTAAATCTGACAGTGCCATGGTCCTGTTTGCAGGCCATTCCTTGGAGAGGCGGGATAATGAGACTGTGTGTGTCTATGTGGGTGTGTAACTGTGTGCACATGGGACTGTGCATGTTTGTGTTTGTGTGTTTGTTTATGTATGAGTGTGTATGCATGCGCACGTGTACATGTGTGTGCATGTGAGTGCCTGTGTTTGTGTGTATATGTTTGTCTGTGTGTATGCATGCCTGTATGTGTGTGAGTGTCTGTCTGTGAATGCTGTGTGTGTTCTGTCTAACGTACCGAGGTGATTGCCACACATCCTGCTGCAGGTGGAAGGCTAGAAAGCCTTCAAGAATTCCATTTAGGAGCACTCGGATCTTCCTGGATTTGGAGGCTGTATTTTGGCTGAATCTGCCTCCTTTGGAATGAGGTGGGAGGTTGTCGGGAACAGCACCAGAACCTCGTAGAGTCAGGGAGACAGCAGCCACTGATGGGGTCAGAGATCAGTTTACTCACAGCTTTCTGATTGCCATAGCTATCTGTATTTGTTTAAACAGAACATAGCGTTGAGCTGTCTTCAGATTATCATTCAGTTTGTACTATTTAACCCGACTGTGCTGAAGGAGCTTTTCTGTTGGCAGTAGTGTTTTTTGAAGCATGTTTTAAGGTGCATCGATTGCTCTCTGATCGATAAGGTTTACAGCAGCTCTACCTCACTCTAGCCTGCTGTGCACTTGCTGTACTCTGCCCTTCCTGAAAGCAATAACTGAGACACACAGGGTGCTCCATCACTTCCTTGGTTCATCACTGACACACTCCAATCAAATGACTCCCACTGGGACAGCTCAAACTAATCTGTTCTCGTGATGACATGAAGGAGTGCTATAGAAATGTCTGTGTCTTTATTTAACTAGTGAAACTAACATGGTCATTCGAACAGATGAGAGACTTAACAAACAATCAAGGTATTTTTCAATGTATAATTTCAGTTACATCACACTGTAAACTTTTGCTATAAATTCTGTGTCCTACAAGCCTGTACCTCATAACCACCTGATGAAGGAGCAGTGCTCCGAAAGCTAGTGCTTCCAATTAAACTTGTTGGACTATAACCTGGTGTTGTGTGATTTTTAACTATTTATTTAACATATTTATTAAAATAATATGTGATGCTTTAAAGCATTTGCTCATCTTCCTGAACTAACAGCTACCGGGAGACCACATGCAGTTTGTCATCAATCTCACACACATACACACACACACATACACACACACGCACACACACACACACATACACACACACGCACTCACACACACACCAGCTTCGCAACAACAGAAGCTCTGTGTTGATCTCAGTAATGACCAGTCCATATGAAACATGATCATCAAGGTCCAGTTCCCACATTGGTCTCTTCAACATCTGTAGGGCAGCCATGCCCTGACGCACAATGCGCTGTTTTGACAGTGTCATGACTCTCTAAAGATCCTCCAACAGCACCTTCCAAACCCATGACCACTTCCATCTAGAAGGACAAGGGCAACAGATCCATGGGAACACCACCCTCTGCAAGTTCCCCTCCAAGCCCCTCACTATTCTGACTTCGAAATATATCACCGTTCCTTCACTGTCGCTGGGTCTGAATCCTCGAATTCCCTCCCCCAGGGCATTGTGGGTCTACCCATAGCACATGGACTGCAGTGATTCAAGAAGGCAACTCACCCCCACCTTCTCAAGGGGCAACTAGGGATGGACAGCAACTGAGAGAGTGACATAGGAAGTAGATGGGACACAGAGATTGCGCTTGTGAAAACAAGTAGGGATGGAACTTTGGAATCTGATGTTTCTGCCTTGTGTAGAGAGGACAGCTCTATCAACAACTGCAGTGAGAATCCCCTGCTGTAGGATGTTGCTGTAGGATGTTGTTGTAGGATCCTGCTGTAGGATGTTGCGCTCTCTCTCTCTCTCTCTCTCTCTCTCTTTCTCGCTCTCTCATGGTCCTATAGCCAGCACACAGAGATCAGAAACATCACCACGACCACGGGGTTACTGATGCTCCATCCTCCTGAGCAGAGTGACTGTTAGTGCTGCCTGACATTGTCCTGACACCCCTCCCCCCCCGCTCCCCAGCTCAGGGACTGGGCCTGGCTGTATTTCTGAGACCCTCCCTCACTGTTGGTGGCACTCAGTCCCTGCCTCCCTCTGAGCTTGGCCGGATATCCACAGTGACCCCAACCCCTGACATCTGCCTGGCCCCTGACCCCTGCCCCTTGTCCCCGACCCTTGCCCCCTACACCCTGCCTAGCACCTGCCCCCCTGCCCCTGACCCTTCCCCTGGCCTCACCTCTGAAACCTGCAGAGCGAGGGTCGGGGTTGGAGTGAGGGTGAGGGTTCAGAGTGAGGGAGAGGGATTAGGGTGAGGGTGAGGGGTGAGCGATCGGAGTATGGGTGAGGGTGAGGGATCGGAGTATGGGTGAGGCTGAGGGATCAGAGTGAGGGTGAGGGTGAGGATGAGGGTGAGGGATCGGAGTGTGGGTGAGGGATCTGGGTGAGGGATCAGGGTGAGGGTGAGGGATCGGGGTGAGGGATCAGGGTGAGGGTGAGGGTGAGGGCTCCGGGTGAGGGTGAGGGCTCCGGGTGAGAGTGAGGGCTCCGGGTGAGGGATCGGAGTGTGGGTGAGGGTGAGGGAGGGAGGATGGTGGACCTGCCCCTGGGGGAGTGGAGAAGGTCAGTAACCTCCAGCGCTGGCCATTCCCCCCGACACTGAAACTGCCCTGACCCCGGGATGGGGGGAGTACCCTGGGCCCAGGCTGGCCATGGGCTGGTGTCGGGGTTTCCTCTGCTGGTCCCTGGGGAAAGAAGAAACCCCCCCTGTGGCCCCTCCCTGTGCAGCAGCAGCTCCAGGTCCCTGCCCCCAAAGTGGGCACCAATACCCCCTGCCTGCCACATCTAGGGGCAAATATCAGGAATCTGTGACAGACCCCCTCCGTGCCCACGGTGGGGGGTTTTATAGACTGTGTGGGACTGAGGGTGCTGGTGAGTTCTGAGATCTCTGGGATTGGCGAGTTGTTCCGGGAGCAGGGTGTGGGAAGCAGGGGCTGGCGGTGGGGTGGGAGAGTTTGGGGGTGGGTGGGTAATTAATGCTGAGAATTTGGTAAGACAAATTCCAGATCCCATGAAAAGCTTTTCCCTGTCATTGGATCTGTAACAATTTATAATAACTCTCCATGATACTTTGATGATCCATCGCTGAAATCAATAAAGTCACCTCATTTGCAACATCTGCACGTACTGTAAGCAAAGAATACTTCTTGTATCACCGAGGAAGTATCATCACTGACTGGACCTCGCAATCCTTCATGGAACAAGAAATTTTAAGAACAATGAAAAAATAACCTTGCTAATGGCCATCGTTTATCTGACGTCTCCACACGATGAGAAGGAGACCACTTAGAAGTAAATGCTGGAAAAGTGTTGATTTCAGAACCAGTTCTGTGATATCGTGGCCTGAGGATTGATCAGTTGTCAATAGGGGACTAGTTACCTCCTCAGCATTACCTATTTCACACTTATATTTAGCTAAATGCTTCTAAGTGAGGCATCTTTGAACAATCTGAAAACAAATAGAGATCAATTATTTTTCAAAGTTAAAACAGCTTTCTGATGAGCAGGGATAATGTGCAAACATTACAAAACTCTGTTGAAGATAAATATGAAATGCTTACAAAGAAATATTGTTAATTTTTAAGCACAGAGTATTCTGCAGGGATTTGTTTCCTTGCCTTTTATCTGGTCTGTCAGGCTGTACTGCATTCTGACTACAGTTTTGACGGCGATGGAGAGTGTAGGCTGGAGGCAGGGCTCCCTGTGGATTCCCTATACGATAACACCAGGGAACACAGAACCACAAAGATCCGCATTGGCTTTCTATCGGCTCCCTCGTCAGAGGGGAACCTGAACCAGTATGTTGCTGTTGCGTTGATGAGATCAGCTGAAAATCGTGCTCAGTAGCTCAGGCAACAAACAGCCATGTAGACACTCGTCATTCACAGGTATGGGACTCACAGGTATAGGACTGACACAGGTATGGGTCTCACAGGTAGGGTCTCACAGATATAGGACTGACAGGTATGGGACTCACAGGTATAGGACTGACAAGTATGGGACTGATAGGTAAAGGGCTCACAGACATAGGACTGACAGGTATGGGACACACAGGTATAGGGCTCACAGGTATGGGGCTCACAGGTACAGGACTGACAAGTATGGGAGTCACAGGTATTGGTCTCGCAGGTATAGGGCTCACAGGCATAGGACGGAGAAGTGTGGGACTGACAGGTATGGGACTGACAGGTACAGGACAGACAGGTATTGGACTGATAGGTAAAGGGCTCACAGACATAGGACTGACAGGTATGGGACTCACAGGGTATAGAGCTCACAGATATGTGACTCACAGGTAAAGGACTCACAGGTATAGGGCTCACAGGTAAAGGGCTCACAGGTATAGGACTGACAGGTATGGGGCTCACAGGTATGGGACGCACATGTATGGGACGCACAGGTATGGGGCTCGCAGGTATGAGGCTCACAGGTATGGGATTCACTGGTACAGGACTGACAGGTATAGGACTGACAGGTATGGGGCTCACGGGTATGTGTCTCACAGGTATGGGGCTCACAAGTATAGGGCTCACAAGTATGGGACTCAGGTATGGGGCTCACAGGTATGGGACTCACAGGCATAGAGCTCACAGATATGGGACTCAGAGGTATAGGACTGATAGGTATGGAACTCACAGGCATGTGACTCACAGGTATAGTGCTCACAGGTAAAGGGCTCACAGGTAAAGGGCTCACTGGTATGAGGCTCACAGGTATGGGGCTCACAGGTAAAGGGCTCACTGGTAAAGGGCTCATAGATATGGGGCTCACAGGTATGGGACTGACAAGTATGGGGCTCACAGGTATGGGGATCACAGGTATGGGACTCACAGGTACAGGACTCACAGGTATGGGGCTCACAGGTATAGGATCACATGTATCGGACTCACAGGTATGGGGCTCACGGATATGGGGCTCCCAGGTATGGGGAGAAAGTGAGGTCTGCAGATGCTGGAGATCAGAGCTGGAAATGTGTTGCTGGAAAAGCGCAGCAGGTCAGGCAGCATCCAGGGAACAGGAGAATCGACGTTTCGGGCATAAGCCCTTCTTCAGGAATTGGACTGATAGGTAAAGGGCTCACAGACATAGGACTGACAGGTATGGGACTCACAGGGTATAGAGCTCACAGATATGTGATTCACAGGTAAGGGACTCACAGGTATAGGGCTCACAGGTAAAGGGCTCACAGGAATGGGACTCACATGTATGGGGCTGACAGGTATAGGTTTCACAGGCATGGGACTCACAGGTATAGGGCTCACTGTTATGGGGCTCACAGGTGTGGGACTCACAGGTATATGGCTCACAGGTGAGGGACTCACAGGTATGGGACTTCCTGAAGAAGGGCTTATGCCCGAAACGTTGATTCTCCTGTTCCCTGGATGCTGCCTGACCTGCTGCGCTTTTCCAGCAACACATTTCCAGCTCACAGGTATAGGACTCACATGTATGGGGATAACAGGTATGGGACTCACAGCTATGGGGCTCACAGGCATGGGGCTCACATGTATGGGGCTGACAGGTATAGGTTTCACAGGCATGGGACTCACAGGTATGGGACTCACAGGTATAGGGCTCACAGGTGAGGGACTCACAGGTATGGGACTCACAGGTATAGGGCTCACAGGTATTGGACAGACAGGTATGGGGCTCACGGGTATGTATCTCACAGGTATCGGGGTCACAGGTATAGGGCTCACAAGTGTGGGACTCACAGGTATGGAGCTCACAGGTATACGACTCACAGGTAATGGGCTCACAGCTGTGGGACTCACAGGTATGGGAATCACAGGTATAGTGCTCACAGATATGGGACTCAGAGGTATAGGATTCACAGGTACAGGACTCACAGGTATAGGGCTCACAGGTATGGGTCTCATAGTTATAGGACTGACAGGTAATGGACTGACAGGTGTGGGACTCACAGGTATGGGTCTCACAGGTATGGTGCTCACAGGTAAGGACTCACAGGTATTAGACTCACAGGTACGGGACTCACAGATATGGGACTCACAGACATAGGACTGTAAGGTATGGGACTGACAGTTATGGGGCTCACAGGTATAGGACTCACATGTATGAGGCTCACAGGTATAGGACTGACAGGTATAGGGCTCACAGGTATGGGACTGACAGGAATGGCGCTCACAGGTATAGGACTGACAGGTACGGGACTGACAGGTATGGGTCTCACAGGTAGGGGACTCACAGGTATAGGGCTCAGAGGTACGGGAATTACAGGTATAGGGTTCACAGGTATAGGACTGACAGGTATGGGGCTCACAGGTATGTGACTGATAGGTATGGGGCTCACAGGTATGGGACTGACAGGTATAGGGCTCACAGGTATAGGGCGCACAGGTATGGGAATCTCAGGTATGGGATTCACAGGTATCGGACTGACAGTATGGGTCTCACAGCTAGTGGACTCACAGGTATAGAGCTCACAGGTATGGGACTCACAGGTACAGGACTCACAGGTAAAGGGCTCACAGGTGTGGGACTCACAGGTCTGGGACTGACAGGTATGGGTCTCACAGGTAAAGGGCTCACAGGTATAGGACTGACAGGTATGGGACTCACAGGTATAGGACTCACAGGTATGGGACTCAGGTATGTGACTCACAGGCATAGGACTGAGAGGTATGGGACTCACAGGTTGTGGGGCTCACAGGTATGGGGCTCAGAGGTATGGGGCTCTCAGGTATGGGACTCACAGGTATGGGGCTCAGAGGTATGGGGCTCACAGGTATGGGACTCCCAGGTTTTAGACTGATAGGTATGGGACTCACAGGTGTAGGACTCATGGGTATGGGGCTCACAGGTATTAGACTCACAGGTGTGGGGCTCACAGGTATGGGACTCACAGGTATTAGACTCACAGGTATGGGATTCACAGGTTTGGGTCTCACAGGCATAGGACTCACATGTATAGGACACATGTATAGGACTCACAGGTGTAGGGCTCAGAGGTATAGGGCTCACAGGTATAGGACTCACAGGCATTGGTCTCACATGCATAGGACTCAGGTATGGGGCTCACAAGTATGGAACTCACAGGTATAGGACTCACAGGCATAGGACTCATAGGTCTAGGACTCACAGGTATAGGGCTCACAGGTAGAGGGCTCACAGGTATAGGACTCACAGGTATAGGGCTCAGAGGTATGGGTCTTACAGGTCTAGGACTCACAGGTATAGGGCTCATAGGTCTAGGATTCACAGGTATAGGGTTCACAGGTATAGGGCTCACAGGTATGGGACTCACAGTTATGGGTCTGACAGGTATGGGTCTGACAGGTATGGGACTGACAGGTATGTGGCACCTAGGTATGGGGCTGACAGGTATGGGACTGACAGGTATGGGACTGACAGGTACGGGACTGACAGGTATTGGACTGACAGGACGGGTCTGACAGGTCTGGGCTGACAGGTATGGGACTGACAGGTATGGGACTGACTGGTATGGGACTGACAAGTACGGGGCTCACAGGTATGGGGCTGACAGGTATGGGACTGATAGGTACGGGTCTGACAGGTCTGGGTCTAACAGGTATGGGACTGATGGGTATGGGGTTGATGTGTATGAGGCTGACAGGTATGGGGCTGACAGGTACGGGTCTGACAGGTATGGGACTGACAGGTACGGGTCTGACAGGTATGGGGCTGACAGATATGGGACTGACAAGTATGGGGCTCACAGGTATGGGGCTGACAGGTTCGGTCTGACAGGTATGGGGCTGACAGGTATGGGACTGACAGGTATGGGACTGACAGGTACGGGTCTGACAGGTCTGGGGCTGACAGGTATGGGGCTGACAGGTACAGGTCTGACAGGTCTGGGGCTGACAGGTATGGGACTGACAGGTATGGGACTGACAGGCACGGGTCTGACAGGTCTGGGGCTGACAGGTATGGGACTGACAGGTACGGGACTGACAGGTACAGGTCTGACAGGTCTGGGACTGACAGGTATGGGACTGACAGGTACGGGGCTCACAGGTATGAGGCTGACAGGTATGGGGCTGACAGATATGGGACTGACAAGTATGGGGCTCACAGGTATGGGGCTGACAGGTACGGTCTGACAGGTACGGGACTGACAGGTATGGGACTGACAGGTACAGGTCTGACAGGTCTGGGGTTGACAGGTACGGGACTGACAGGTACGGGACTGACAGGTACGGGTCTGACAAGTCTGGGGCTGACAGGTACGGGACTGACAGGTACGGGACTGACTGGTATGGGACTGACAAGTACGGGGCTGACAGGTACGGGTCTGACAGGTCTGGGGCTGACAGGTATGGGACTGACAGGTCTGGGGCTGACAGGTATGGGACTGACAGGTATGGGACTGACAGGTACGGGACTGACAGATACGGGACTGACAGGTACGGGACTGACAGGTACGTGACTGACTGGTATGGGACTGACAGGTACGTGACAGACAGGTATCGGTCTGACAGGTATGGGGCTGACAGGTACGGGACTGACAGTTATGGGACTGACAGGTACGGGACTGACAGTTATGGGACTGACAGGTATGGGACTGACAGGTACAGGACTGACAGGTACGGGACTGACAGTTATGGGACTGACAGGTACGGGACTGACAGGTATGGGACTGACAGGTATGGGACTGACAGGTACGGGACTGACAGGTACAGGACTGACAGGTACGTGACTGACAGTTATGGGACTGACAGGTACGGGACTGACAGGTATGGGGCTGACAGGTACGGGACTGACAGGTATGGGACTGACAGGTATGGGACTGACAGGTACGGGACTGACAGGTACATGACTGTCAGGTATGGGACTGACAGGTACGGGACTGACAGGTCTGGGGCTGACAGGTACGTGACTGACAGGTATTGGTCTGACAGGTCTGTGGCTGACAGGTATGGGGCTGACAGGTACGGGACTGACAGGTATGGGACTGACAGGTACGGGACTGACAGGTACGGGACTGACAGGTACGTGACAGACAGGTATCGGTCTGACAGGTCTGGGGCTGACAGGTATGGGACTGACAGGTACGGGACTGACAGGTACGTGACAGACAGGTATCGGTCTGACAGGTACGGGACTGACAGGTATGGGACTGACAGGTATGGGACTGACAGGTATGGGACTGACAGGTATGGGTCTGACAGGTATGGGGCTGACTGGTATGGGTCTGACAGGTATCGGTCTGACAGGTACGGGACTGACAGGTATGGGACTGACAGGTATGGGACTGACAGGTATGGGTCTGACAGGTACGGGACTGACAGTCTGGGGCTGACAGGTATGGGACTGACGGGTACGGGACTGTCAGGTATGGGACTGACAGGTACGGGACTGTCAGGTATTGGTCTGACAGGTCTGTGGCTGACAGGTATGGGGCTGACAGGTACGGGACTGACAGGTATGGGACTGACAGGTATGGGTCTGACAGGTACGGGGATTCAGGAATGCAACTCATAGACCTAAGAGTCACACATTTCAGACTCGTGGATATAAGAGTCAAAGATGTTCAACCCACAGGTTTAAGACTCACAAGTTTAACTCTCACAGATACAAACCTGCCAAGTTTAAGACTCACAGGTTTGCCTCTCTCAGATACAAACCTGCTAGGTTTAAAACTCACAGGTTTAAGACCTACAAATATAGGATTAAATTTTCGGACTCTTCAGAAACTTGTTTCTCAACTTCTCTAGGACAGCTGGGATAGCAAGGTCAATCTCTCACCAAAGAGACAGAGATTTTTGAATGTATCATTTTGAGTGTAGTTGAACTCTCTGTGATGAGTTTACATGTTTTATATAAGTTTCTTGATATGATAACAGTTAGTGATCAGTTGAGCTGATAATTTGGAGATTGCAGACCCCTGCAGCATCTCGACAGTTCGGGTACACCAGTGTGTCTGTAACAGTTACTATTTCATCAAAGTGACTACCAGAACCTCCAGTCACTGAGAACTGGTTTGTCTTATTTATTTCATCAGGTGCCTTCATCGTGTTTAATAATCTGATTAAATCCACTCCCTTACATGGCATTCGTTTTACCAAGAACACCTCCAGCCTCTCTCATTTGTTCACTATGACTTTACAACATTTTGCAGTTCCTTTTTGTTCTTCTAAACTTTCTGGCCAATTGCAGGGTCAGTTCTAACTCATGCTCAGAAGGTAGATCAGGTGCTGTCGGGTGAATAGCCAAACAGATACCTACAGAGGTAATCACCATCAGTGATAGAATCTCCCGATTCAGTAACCCACTTCCAATTCGGTCACCATTGCATTAAAATCCAAATCATCAGGTTTGGATATTTGTACAAAAACTCCTTCTGTCATGTGGTTTGGTTGCCAAACCCAGCAGATATATCAGTCAAGGAGAGGGTGAGGTCAGGAACGATCTTGTAGCCTGCGCTTCTTTTTAACAGTGTTTAAGACTAATGCTGCAAAACACAATATCAGAGATAGACCAGGTTCTAATGTCACCAACTCTACCACCTAATGCTAGTCAGTCCACTCTACATGCTAAAGCCCAGGTGTAACCTTAATCATCTCCTAATCAGAGAGACTTTGGTGATAATTACATTGATATGTGACTGTGGGGAGGTCTCAGCTTCCTGTGTCTTGCTACTGAGTTCAACTTATTCTTCTGTAATTTTAATGTTTGATGGATTGACTGAGAGACATTCTAATGCTTGTAGGATTTTTCAGTGGAACAACTTGATGTGTTTACTCATCTCATGTCTCCAGATCAGTCTGCTGGATCCAACTGGGGAAAGGATTCCCACTTTCTCCTCCTCCACTGTGCATCGCTTAGCAAAACATCTGTGTGCTTGGGATAAATCTTCATTACATAATAGCATTGAATGTATTTAAAATAATACTCAGAAAGTGTAAACTCATGACAAATTGGAAATTAATGATTTGGTTTGGCTTTCTAGTGCAGCAGAGCCAATCAGAGCTGCTTTTCTGAGGAACTTATCTGTTTAATAAAGAGGTTTATATTGAATTATGGAGGTATACAGCGCAGGGAAAGGACCTGTGGCCCATTGGGTTTACCACAGGCAAAACCAAATGGTTTCCTCACAGGATTCGATATCTCGTGTTTCACTGTGTTCCGCAAAACGCTCTTAGATCTCTCAACTTGGATTACTTAATATCTCCCTAAAAAGTGGAGAATTGAGAACTTCTGTGGAGTTTCAAAGTGCAATACTTTTCCATCAGTGTTCCTCAGGGTGGGGGGGGGGGGAGCAACAGGAGGTTATTGTCCACATTGGAGCCAACAATATTGGAAGGGAAAAAGTTGAGATTCTGAAGGGAGATTACAGAGAGTTAAGCAGAAATTTAAAGCAGAGGTCCTCGAGAGTAGTAATATCTGGATTACTCCCAGTGCTACGAGCTAGTGAGGGCAAGAATAGGAGGATAGAGCAGATGAATGCAAGGCTGAAGAGCTGATGTATGGAGCAGATAAAGGGATGGCTGGAAAATGGGAAGCCTTCAGAAATGAGGTAATGAGAGTCCAGAGAGAGACCCTTCGGTCCAACCTGTCCATGCCGACCAGATATCCCAGCCCAATCTAGTCCCACCTGCCAGCACCCGGCCCATATCCCTCCAAACCCTTCCTATTCATATACCCATCCAGATGCCTTATAAATGCTGCCATTGTACCAGCCTCCACCACTTCCTTTGGCAGCTCATTCCATACACACACCACCCTCTGTGTGAAAAAGTTGCCCCTTAGGTCCCTTTTGTATCTTTCCCCTCTCACCCTAAACCTATGCCCTCTAGTTATGGACTCACGACCTCAGGGGAAAGACCTTGTCTATTTACCCTATTCATGCCCCTCATGATCTTATAAATCTCTATAAGGTCACCCCTCAGCCTCTGACACCCCAGGGAAAACAGCCCCAGCCTGTTCAGCTTCTCCCTGTAGCTCAAATCCTCC